>NW_024423226.1:0-59734 GCF_014898765.1 Herpailurus yagouaroundi
GGGGGAGGAGGAGGAGAAAGGGGGGAGGAGGAGGAGAAAGAGGGGGGAGGAGGAGAGGGAGGAGGAGGGAGGGGAGAAAGAGGGAGGAGGAAGAGAGGGAGGAGGGGAGAAACAGGGAGGAGGAGGAGAGGGAGGAGGAGGAGACAGAGGAGGAGGATGAGGAAGAACAGACAACAACAACAAGAGAAATAAAATATAATGAAATGTTAAACCAAAAAATGCAATAATGGAGCAATATAGGAATAAGAAAAGCATACATATAGATAATTGTAAAATACCAGACATAAATCCTATTAATTATTTTAAATATGAATGAACTCAACACTCCAATCAAAATCAGAGATTAGCTGAATGGATAACAAAAGGATCCAACTATATGCTGTCTACAAGAGACTTCAGATTCAGAAACACAAATAGGTTGAACATAAAAGGAAACAACAAGATATATCCTGGAAATACTGAGCAAGAAGAGCTAGAATAGCTACAGCAATATCAGAAAAAAAAGATTTCAAGACAGAAACTGTTACTAGAAGCAAAGGAGGTCATTCTATATGATAAAAGAATCAATCTATCAGGAGACATAACAATTATAAACATACGTACTTAATGACAGTCTCAAAATACATGATACAAAAACTGACAGCATTCAAAAAGAAAATAAACAATTCAACAACAGTAGTTGGAAATTTCAGTATCCTGTTTTCAACACTGGATACAACTAGGCAGGAGATCAACAAGGAAATAGAACATTTAAACGACACTATAAAGCCAACAGTGCTAATAAACATCTATACAACACCCCATGTAAAGTTAACATAATGCTTATAGTCTATCTCACACCATTAAAAATAAAGCCTCAATAAATTTTAAAGGCTTTAAGTCATAAAAAAAAATGTATGGAATGAATTATGTATCCCTAAATTAATGTTGAAACCCTAACACCAAATACCTTAGTATGTGACTGTATTTGCAGATAGAGCCTTTAAAGAGGTGCTTCAGTTAAAATGGGGCCACCTGAGTGAGCTCCAATCCAATCTGATTGTTATCCTGAAACAAAAGATGAGGATATACAGAGGGGCACCAGTGTCATACATGTACATACAGAAGGATGGCCATGTAAAGAGGCAGTAAGGGGAAACCATCTGTAAGCCAAGGACAGGCCTCAGAAAAAGCAAACCCTGCCAACAATTCACAAATGTGTGCAAGTTAAACAGCACACTCCTAAATGACCAATGAGTCAAGAAGAAAACGTATGTGAAATAATTTTTTTTTAATTTTTTTTAACGTTTATTTATTTTTGAGACAGAGAGAGACAGAGCATGAACGGGGAAGGGTCAGAGAGAGAGGGAGACACAGAATCTGAAACAGGCTCCAGGCTCTGAGCTGTCAGCACAGAGCCCGACGCGGGGCTCGAACTCACGGACCGCGAGATGGTGACCTGAGCCGAAGTCGGACGCTTAACTGACTGAGCCACACAGGCGCCCCTGAAATAATGTTTTTAAATGAAAGAAAATGAAAACGCAACGTACCAAAACTTACAGGATGCAGCTAAAGCAGTAAGTAAAGGGAAATTTATAGCTATAAATGTCTGCATTAAAAAAGAGGAAACATTTTAAATTGCTAACATAACATATCCCCTTAGTAAACTAGGCAACAAGAGACTATTAAATAGAAAACAAGCAGAAGAATGGAGATAATAATGATCAAAGTAGAAGTAACTGAAATAGCAAAAACAAATGAAAAGCCAATAAAAACATAAGTTGGTTCTTTAAAAAGATTAACAAAATTCCACATACCATAGCATCAAAAAGAATAAAAAGTATAAGAATAAACTTAACCCCCCTTCAGAGGTAATTTAACCTCCTTTATCAGAACTGTGTAATTCCACTCAAAGAATTTCTCCCAAGTCAAAGCACACAAATTGACTTCTGTTATAATAAGTGGTACTTATCTACCCAATTATATATGCTCCACTAGAACACTACTTCTCAAATGGGAATCAGGACTACACCTGTTCACCATAACTTCACTTATCTTGGATATTTACAGTAATCATTACAGATTTCCAGATATTGCATACTACCATCCCATCAGTAGTTATATTTCCTTCAAAATAATATCTATAACTCTCTAAAATAAAATAAACACAGTATTTAAAAATTTATGAGATAATGGAATGTCTTTTCATCCTTAGTCTTCAAACAAAATTTTTATAGGAAGGATGAAACTGGAGAAGATGGCTCAAAACCTATCCCAAACCTTAGAAAAAAATAAAAAATAAACACTTCTGCTCTGGAAGCCCCACCCCCACCAAAATTAGTCTAAATAAATTTACTCGAGTTGTCATTGACAATTATATATTACTTAATTTCCACCTTCTCAGCGAAATGGGTGTTTATATAGCTATAGCTAATACTCTTTGTTACTCCTTTATAAATAATACAAGACATATAAAACAGTGTGTGGCTAAACAAAATAAAGGTACCTTACTATCCAAAGCAGAAACAAATGGACTCTGGGACATATTATCAGTACCTGGGTTTCATAATCCAGCTACTTAACTTCAAAACCTATTTTAAAAACAACTTTATTTATTTATTTATTTATTTATTTATTTATTTATTTATTTAGCATCTTGAGGTAGACCTGTATTGCTTTAATCTTTCCTGTTTGAACAGCTTTTGCTGCATCTCAAAGATTTTGGACTATTGTGTTTTCATTTTCATTTGTCTCCATATATTTTTTCAATTTCCTTTTTGGTTTCTTGGTTGACCCATTCACTGTTTAGAAGCATGTTACTTAGCTTCCATGTATTTGTTTTCTTTCAGATATTGTCTTGTGATTGATTTCACAGAACTTAAGTGTTCAAAATTTGTATGGAACCACACAAGATTCTGCATAGGCAAAGCAATCTTGAAAAAGAGGAACAAAGATGGAGGTATCACAATCCCAAATTGCAAGGTATACTACAAAGCTATAGTAATCACAGCAATACGGTACCAGTGCAAACACAGACATGGAGATCACTGTAGTAGAATAGAGAGCCCAGAAATACACCCACACTCTTATGGTCAATTTTTCTATAACAAAGGAGTCAAGAATATACAACTGAAAAAAAAAAGACACTCTTCAACTAATGGTCTTGGAAAACTGGACAGCTGCAAGCAAAATAATGAAATTGGGCCCTTTCTTACATCATACACAAAAATGAACTCAAAATGGATTAAAGACCTAAGTGTGAGATATGAAGCCATAAAAAACCTTTAAGAAAACATAGGCAGTAATTTCTTTGGCATCAGCCATAGAAACATCTTCCTAGATATGTCTTCTCAGGCAAGGGAAGCCAAAACAAAAATATATTATTATGAGTACACTGAAATAAAAAGCTTTTGCACAGCAAAGGAAACCATAAACAAAAAGACCATCTCCTGAATGGGAGAACATATCTGCAAGTGATATATCTGATAAAAAGTTAATATGCAAATTGATGCAGCCATGTGGAAACAAGTATGGAGGTTCCCCCCAAAATTAAAAATAGTATTACCATATGATTCAGTAATTCCACTACTGGGTATTTACCCAAAGAAAATAAAAACTATATTCTAAAAAGATATATGTAACTCTATGTTTATTGCAACATTATGGCAATTGCCTGATATGGAAATAACCTAAGTGTCCATCACTAGATGAAGAAGTGATATGTGTACATATATGTATATATATGCATACATAAACATACAAACAATGGAATATTACTCACAGAAAAAGAATGAAATAATAATTACCATTTGCAGTAATACGGATAGGCCTAGAGTGTGTAATGCTTAGTCAAATAAGAAAGACAAATACCATATGATTTTACCCACATGTGGATTTTAATAAACAAAGGAAAAAAGACAAAAAAAACCCTCTTTAATATTGAAAACAAAGTGGTGGTTGCCAGGGCAGGGGGTGGGTAAAACAGAAAGGATTGGTGATCATTATATTCTATACCTGAAACTAATATAGCACTCTGTATTAATTATATTTGAATTTTTAAAAGTCAACAAGAAAACCCCAACACAGTAAACCATTGGACGGAATGCTTTACTCACAAACAGAAGAGACAAGCAAGATCACCTTCAGTAGTGGGTGCTATTACCCACCCATGCCAGCCCGTCCCTCTCAGCAGATGACACAAGGTCACTAGCCTATATACCTCTATCTTGTGCCACAGAATGAAGGACTTGTCTGCTTCTCCAGGAGAAAGATACAGTAACAGAGTTGACCCGGTGCCATGTGACATACATCCTTAGGCAGAACAAAGTACACACCAAAAGAGGAAAATATATTCCCAAACAAACCTAGCACCAGCTGGGAGAGTTCTTTATTTCCTGGGGAAAAAAGCGTTTCCAGCCCAAAGCTCATTCTTATGTGGCAAATTAGAGGTTGAAAGACTGACCGCAGGAGATAAGAGTGTCAGCTTGAACAAATCTTGAAAAATTTCTTCTAGCATTATAAAGTTACAATTATTCATACAAAATAATATTGGTGCAGAGACAAACAACGCAAAAACAGATTTCGGAAAGAGATCCATCCATACAGATATCTGACTTACGGAAATGCAGAGTAGTAAAGGGCAGTTTTCAATAATTGGTGATGGCTCAATTTAACACACATGGGGAAAAAAGGCACCTTTATACCGTTTACAGAAAAATATTTTCCATTTGGATTGTAGATATTAATGTGTAAAGCAAAGCAATTAAGCTTTAAGAACATTTTCATGATTTCAAAAGTGGGGAAACTTAAGTAGAGGAAAAAGAAACAAGAACCAAAAAGAAATTAATAATCTGAACTACAATGACATTAAAGAAGTCTTTCATCAAAATACATCACTAACAAGTAAAAAGTTAAGACTGGGCAGAGAAAGACAAATATCATATGACTTCAACTCATATGAGGACTTTAAGATACAGAGCAGATGAACGTAAGGGAAGGGAAGCAAAAATAATATAGAAACAGGGAGGGGGACAAAACATAAGTGACTCTTAAACACAGAGAACAAACTGAGGGTTGCTAGAGGGGCTATGGGAGAGGGGGATGGGCTACATGGGTAAGGGGCATTAGAAGGACACTTGTTGGGATGAACACTGGGTGTTATACACAGGGGATGAATCACTGGCATCTCCTCCTGAAATCATTATTGCGCTATATGCTTACTAACTCGGAAATAAATCGAAAATTAATTAATTTTTAAAAAGTTAAGATTGGTAAATACATTTGTTAATGTATAACACATACAGTTGACCTTTGTACCACTCACGGATTACAGGCAACAACCACCACACACTCAAAAGTTCTCATGACTTTTGACCCACCAAAAAATTCTCATGACTTTTGACCCACCACTACTGTTGGCTGTACTGATAACATAAACAGGTGTTTTGTTTTGCACCTATTTAATGTCATCAGTGAAAAGAAAATGTTAAGAAAATTTTAAGAAAAAATAAAGAATTTAAGAGAAATTTAATGTAAGAGAAAATTTGCAGTCCCATACTTAATATATTTGTTAAAAAGCAACAGTAGATATACCTGTGTAATTCAAATCCAAGTTGTTCAGGGTCAACAGTAGCACCAACCCAGGTGCTTACAGAGGAAAAGACCCCAAAAGTAGACAAGCAGGAGAAATATTTCAAAGGAATTTAGCAGGAGAGGATATCCAAATGGCAATAAACATATAGCTAAGTTTTCCATACATTAGTAAACAGGAAAAGGCAAGTTAAAACCAAAATTAAATACAACCACAAGCCCACAAAGTGGCTCAGCTGGAATGATTGAAATACCCAAATTTTAAAATGTACCTTAGACCTTTTGATAATATAGATCCATAAAAATAGGGTCTATTTGTTTAACATGTAGAATCACTCACTTACTTGCTGCCCATGAAAGAACACATAGCAGGGAGGGTAGCAGTGGTATGTTAGATGTATACATTTTCCCCCCGCTGTTATGGACTGAATGTCCTCCCTCCCCCCAAATTGTTTAGTTGAAGCCTCAACCCTCCTCAGTGTGATGGTATTAAGAGGTGAGGCCCTCGGGAAGTAATAAGGTTTTGATTAGTTCATGAAGGTAGGACCCTCATGATGGAGTTAGTGCCCTTATAAAAAGAGGTCAAGAGACCAGAGTGCTCTCTCTGTGAGGACACAGCAGGAAGTAGCCATCTGCAAACCAGGAAGCAAGTCCTCACCAGTCAGGGACTGTGTTAGCAAGTTGATCTTGGACTTCCCGTCTCCAGAATCATGACAAATAAGTATCAGTTCTTTAAGCCACCCAGTCTATGGTATGTTGTTATAGCAGGCCAAGCTGAGGCACTTCCAGTGAAAACCACTGGTAAATTGAAATAGGTCCCAGTAACAGTGTGTACAACATGGAAAATGACAAACACTATAAACCCAGGCTGGTTTTCCCTTCTGGAGATGTTGTTATTAAATACTTATTAGCATACCATTGTAAGGTCACAAGCCTAACTTCTATACCTTTAGAGAAATGGGAAAGCTGATGAAAGAGAGGGTAAAAGGTCTCCTACCTCATCTGTGAGCCACACTTCTCCACTACAAGTCGTAAGGTGGGCTTCCAAGTACTACCGATATGTAACAAGCATAAAGAATCGCCCTCCCCTTGTGTCATAGGGCATTCTGGGCACAAATTTGAATTTTAATGTCACATCTTTGACAAACCAAAATAATGGTACTTCAAAATTCCTAGTTCTATTATAATTTAAATAACTTACTGTTCACTTTCAAAAATGCCATCTTCTAAATTGAACAAATATGAACTGCCATGATAGGGACATAAAGTTCCTGTTGGGCATTCATGATGTTGATCCGTGTTAAGTGTTTTTATCTTGTTCAAAGTTGTTATAGGTATAAACCAGGTAAACTGAGTTATGATTCTGAATAAACAGATGGCTGATCAACAGGTCATTTCATTTCCTTCGTCTCTAACTATGTAGCATAAAAAGCACACACCTCTTAATTTAACAGCATGACAAATACACACATTTATTTTGTTGAAGAAACAAGGGGATTGTTGGACTGTAGATTTTCCATTTATCCCACTGGGATGATCCCAGTTTGTTTCACTCTTTATTAACTCCACCTTCCCTTGAACTGGATTTTCTCCCTTTGCAAGTAATAATATTTATGAGTACTGTTAATGTAAAATTATCAACATTTTTATGTTTGTTTTTAATTAAAACAGGACTATATTTTTAGTATATGTATTTCTTCTGCATTTTAACATATATTTCTGTGTGTTTTGTATAACTAAAAGCCAATTGATAGAAACAGTAATTCCATATCCTACCCTAAATGACTTGACTATTTAATAAAATTTATGGGGGAAAAAAATCAAAGGTAAATATGTGGTTTGTCCTGACTAGATAGACACTCTCAATATTCTCTTTTACTCCCAGCTTTCTAACAGGCTAAGAATCATATAATATTTTGAGTAACAGACCATCAAAAGTGTCCACTCATACACCACCTCAGACCTATACAACAAGCTTATAATGTAACAGTTCTCTCATTTACACAGTCCGTGAATCCGAGCTTCAGAAATGAGTAGGCAGGGCAATCAGGAGAATCAAGACTTTCCAACATTGAGTCAACTGTATTTCCCATTCTCTACAATCCAACATAAACGACCCTAATGTCACTAAAATCTCTCATTAGTCACTTGTGTGACCCCAGGCCTACAGTGTCTAACACAATGACCAATAGCCACACATGGCTAGCAGGCATGTGAAATTCAGCCTACTCTGAAATACTGAATACTACTCGCAAACGGTATTTTGAAGTGCAAAACACACACTGGGGCGCCAGGACTGAGAATGGGAAGTCAAAGTGAAATATCTCATTTGTAATTTTAGTATTAACTACATCTGGAAATAGCATTTGGGATATATTAGTGAAACAACATGGTTTCCTGAAATTAATTTCACCTGCCTCTTTAATTTTTGCATTAGCCCCTGGAACATTAAAAATCATGTATGTTGCTTACACTTGAGGCTGGCATTACATTTCAAATTGACAGTACTGCTCTCAACTATTCTCATTCACTGTTCTGTCCTTGGCTCACCGTTTGTAAGAGCTATAACACTCCTATGACACTCCTGTCTGCAACACTGGCTTCTAAGCACGATTACCGTTCTCCACGCCATTCCCCTTTCAATATTTCCATCCTGTATTTTCCCCATTATCCTCTGATCATGGCAGTGTACTCATAAGCTAAGTCTGAAACTCCATGAAAACTGGGAATGGGGTTGTGTTGATTCCCTTATTATATTCCAAAAAAAATGCAGCACACTCACAGCCTATGATGGCATTTAAGATTCCGGCTTGTTGATCACTGCCATCATTAACTAAAAAGACAAATCCTCCCCAACACCAACAATTGTACAGTTAAAAAAACTGTTCAGTTTTGTGCTAGAATAAAGCATCCTTACGAGATGGTTTTAAAAAGTCGCAGGAGTATTGTGTTTTTTCTACCTATCTCAAGCTAAAATTTAATCTAGAAGTTACACACTTAGAAGGACACAAGCAGCAAATGAAAACTAGTTAATTTCCTGGGCCATTTTAGGAACTGAACATTTTCCTAACTGATTAAAACCTAGTAAAAATATACTTTCAGCTCAGGGTTTGAAAGCTATCTAAAATGTTTTATTTAGAAACACTAAGTATAAATATTTATTCATAATTTGTATATTGGTAGCAGAGATTTTTCTTTTTCTAAGCTTGCTTTCTCTTTTGATTTACAATTAGCTTTTAGGGTAACAAGAACCAGGTATACACAATCCCAGGGGAAAACACTATCACCAAGAAGATTTTTTAAAAGACCAGGAAGATCCTAATATAAGGATTGTCTTCTGTGGCAAAATAAAATAGTCATTGTGGTTGTTCTTTTAATCCCAAACACAATTGACCCAGGGTTTTTTATGACACCCACTTACAATGGAAGATCCACAAGTTCTGTGCTATTTCTGATGACAGTGCTAGAACACCTACTCTATGTGGCTATAAGGAGTGAGAGCACAAAAAAAATGTTTAGTCATTATCTTTCAAACACTGGTAAAAATGATCATCTATAAATATATATGCGTTCAATTTTCTCCTTTTCTGTCACATTTCAAATTTTTTCACTGACGTTGTTTTGTTCAGAATATTATCTACTTAGTAAATGGTTTTAAGGGAAAAAAAGGCTATTTTTTTTTAAATTTTACTTTATCCAAGGAAATACCTAAAAAAGAATTTTGTGCAAATTAATCTATCATATTTTTAGGAGCACTGCCTAACAATTGGGCCATAACTTGCAATTCATTCAAGATTCAGTCACAATTTGGTACAAATGGATACTAATATATTAATGAGATTGAATTATTTCTCCTCTGTTTTGATATCTTCAAGCTCTCAGAAATATGTAAACCATAATGTCAGTAACTGTTCTGAAGAAAAATTGTAATGTGCATGTGACAGTAAAAGTGTCTTAATGAGAAACGGGCAACTTATTCTTCAGTGGAAAAAAGATGAAGTAAACTCCAGCAGAACTGATATACCACAGAGCGAATAAAGCCTAAGTGTCAGGGTCCCTCATTTCTGGGTCTCTTTCAAAAGCCTCAATCTAATATATTGGTAGTTTTGCATATTTCTTTCTTAAAGATGGTCTTGAAATTACTTTAGCCTCAGGCCCTATGAAATACAGAACCTCTCCAGATTCTATGTTAAATCACTTTTTTTTCCAGAAAACATAAAACAATCAAATTTCTACATTTAACTACACACTAATTTACCAAATTCCTTTCATATCATTGAGAAAGAAAACCTTAAAATCAGTGGTTTACAACATTTTCATCACCAAAAGCCCCTTGAGTTACATTTTTATGAGTTTGATGTTTAATATATTTTATATAACAGGATTTTACAAATAGATGAGATTGGGGTTAAAATAACTGATGCAAATCATTATTCTGTTTTACACAGCCTGCCTAATTTGTAGCAATTGTTACTTGCCCACTTTGTGTCTATTTTTACATAAATCTACAAGATCATTCTAACATGTTAACACATAAAGGAAATTCTTGCATTATAGAAATGAGATTATGCTATACATACTATTGTAAACATATTTTTTCACTTCAAAAAATGTGATGTAAACCCCTCCAGGCTGAAAATCACATTCACTTTCTGCAGAAAGGCTATAGCAAAAATTGACCAGGAATTTGGTGATTATTCTATGACACAAAAAATGAACAACGTTGCTAGAAACATCTCTCTCTACCTACAGAAAAAGAGTTGTTTTATTGTTACTTGTGTCAAGTGTTTAGTATTTTCTATCCATCTATTTTAACATCTCACACATTTGAGGTCTTGGACTGTTTTATTTGTGCTCCTGGAATGCTTTCTTAAAACTGTTCTACTATGTTTCTAGAGTCTGGGTTTTTGGTTATTCATAGTTATTCACACTGTAGGTTTATTGCCTTATGTTGCTTGATTTTTGCTGTCTTGGCTTTGCATAATTGTCATGCCAATTCTCGTGACCTTAGCAGCCCTGAATGGACAGTACTTCCAATACTTTGCACTTTCCCTGACAGACTATGGATGACTTATGGATTTCTTTTCTACTCCCTGTGAAGAATCCTTCCCCAATGATATGTGGTTTCAGTTTGGAGAACTTGCTATCTATTTTTTCAGCCCATTTTTCCATGGTTCAGGAGAATGAGTAGTGAGGCTGAGGACAAGGAGAATCACAAATGCCATGTCCCATCTTTGTAAGATATTTGAAATCAGTTCTCCGTTCAAGAGTTTGTATAAATGTTCTGGAATAGGACACACTTGAGTGGTTACCCACTCTCATGGGAGAGACCTCCAAGATTCAGACGGTTTCTCTCAAGTTCAGGGTGTGGCCTTGGAGCCTTCTCTGTTGATTTCCTTGAGTTCCTTTATGTCAAGTTCTCCCCCGTGAGGGGGGAGAGAAGGGATTTTATGATTGAGAATGTTTCATTATGGCAAATTTCCAAAGCTGTTTCTCAACTTTCCTTCATCCTATGACGTATGTATTTTAGTTACTTTTTTTTAGCTGCAAGAAACAAATCCTGTTCCAGCTACTTACAGGAAAAAAAAAAAAAAAAGGAGTTCAGTAGAAGGATAATAGTGTCTTATGTAAAATCTCAGGTTTAGTGCAACAATTAAAGAAAAGAAGAAGAACAAGATGAGGTCTGCAGAAGTTTGTGAATATTCAGTGCCGGGTACCATTACTGACACTGGTCTAAGGCTTGTCCTAAGTTTCTTGTTTCCAAATTTCAAATTCCCAGGCCTTAAGACTCATGAAAGGTCAGTTTGGCACACAGTCTAATCAATGCAGCTAGGGAATGGGGTCATATCCCACTAACAAAGCTACTACCCAAGACTGATACATAATTTCATGGGGCCCAGTACAATAGGAGAATGTGGGTTCCTCCATTCAAAGATAAGGAAGTTTAAGAGAGTCACAGCACAGTATGAAAAGAGAGGTGGGGTTTTGTATACAAGTCACATGTTCATAAAGCCAGTTCTGGAAATCATGAATCCTGTATAGGTATGTTAGAGGTGGGGAAGCAGTTGCCAGAAGCTACTGAACAAAAGAGAAAGGGGGAAAAAAAGTCCAGTACACTATGCCTTTCAAATTGTTATTTGAAAAGAAAGCCAGAGGTACTTCTGATACTTAACTTTTTTTGTAGCCTATACCATCTCTGACATCCAGAGGCTATCATATCCTCAAAAATGTTGTTTGACCTCTTCTTCCACATCATTTTTTCAAGTGGAGGCAGACTAATATAGGTATATATAATAAGAGAAAACAAAGTATCTGGAAAAGTAATGAAAACTTCAAGCTCCAAATTTCATTAGATTCAAAATACACTTTCAATAATACAATAAACATAACTGGGTAAGATTTTATGAAAAATAATATTTATTGAAAATATACATATGGGTAGTTAATACAGACAACTGCCGTGACTCCTGCAGCTTTTTTTTTTTTTTGTTCAGCCATTGTAACTTAAAAAGTTATAATCAGGGGCGTTGGGTGGCTCAGTCGGTTAAGCCTCCGGCTTCGGCTCAGGTCATGATCTCACGGTTTGTGAGTTGGAGCCCTGCGTCGGGCTCTGTGCTGACTGTGCTGCAGCTCGGAGCCTGGAGCGGGTTCAGATTCTGTCTGTCTCTCTCTCTGCCCCTCTCCCACTCACATTCTGTCTCTCTCTCAAAAATAAACATTAATTTTTTTTTAATTAAAAAAAGTTATAAGCAAACATAGTCCCCCAAAGTACCTATACACACAATTTGAACACACCTCATGTATAAAAATACATAAATTTTCTTGCGTGACAAATACCCTTGTGTTTTGTCATTTTTCTAGCCTGTATTGTATTAATGACAATGCTACAAGTAAGCAATATTGTCTACCTACAGTATTATTATATTTGTTAAATAGAACTCATAATAGCATTCTCACACAGGTATGCTGACAAGAAAGGCTGAACAAACATCTTTTCCACCCTATCCCCACCCCTAGGCTTTGAGCTGTCAGTACAGACAGAGCCTGATGCAGGGCTCGAATCCAAGACTACAAGAGTAGAGCCTGACATGGGGTTTGATCCCACAAGCCTGGAATCGTAACCTGAGCTGAAATCAAGAGTCAGATGCTCAACTGACTGAGCCACCCAGACGCCCCACCTCAATTTGTATTTCTTCCTTCTTTTTTTTTTTTTTTTAAACATAGTTTATTGTTAAGTTGGCTAACACACAGTGTATACAGTGTGCTTTTGCTTTGGGGCTAGATTCCCATGATTCATTGTTTACATACCACACCCAGTGCTCATCCCAACGAGTGCCCTTAATGCCCATTTTCCCCTCTCCCATGCCCACCCCCACCAACACCCCTTAGTTTGTTGTCTATATTTAAGAGTCTCTTACGGTTTGCTTCCCTCTCTGTTTGAAACTACTTTTTCCCCTTCCCTCCCCCCCGGTCTTCTGTTAAATTTCTTAAGTTCCACACATGAGTGAAAACATAGGATATCTGTCTTTCTCTGACTTATTTCACTTGGCATAATACCCTCCAGTTCCATCCATGTTGCTGCAAATGGCAGGATTTCATTCTGTCTCATTGCCAAGTAGTATTCCATTGTATATATAAACCACATCTTCTTTATCCATTCATCAGCTGATGGACATTTATGATCTTTCCATAATTTGGCTACTGTTGAAAGTACTGCTATAAACATTGAGCATGTTCCCCTATGCATCAGCACTCCTGTATCCTTCAGATAAATTCCTGTAATGCTATTTCTGTGTCGTAGGGTAGTTCTATTTTTAATTTTTTGAGGAACCTCCACAGTTTTCCAGAGCAGCTGCGCCGGTTTGCATTCCCACCAACAGTGCAGAAGGGTTCCCGTTTCTCCACATCCTTGCCAGCATCTGTTGTTTCCTGAGTTGCTGATTTTAGCCACTCTGACCAGTGTGAGGTGATATTTCAATGTGATTTTGGTTGTATTTCCCTGATGAGTGATGTTGAACATCTTTTCATGTTTGCTGGCCATCTGGATGTCTTTTTTGCAAAAGTGTCTATTCCTGTATTCTGCCCATTTCTTCACTGGATTATTTGTTTTTTGGGTGCGGAGTTTGGGAAGTTCTTTATAGATTGTGGATACTAACCCTTTATCCGATATGTCATTTGTAAATGTCTTCTCCCATTCCATCGGTTGTGTTTTAGTGTTGTTTACTGTTTCCTTTGTAGTGCAGAAGACTTTTACCTTAATGATGCCCCAGTAGTTCATTTTTGCTTTTATTTTCCTTGCCTTTGGAGATGTGTGGAGCAAGAAACTGCTGTGGCTGAGATCAAAGAGGCCATTGCCTGCTTTCTCCCCTAGGGTTTTGGTGGTTTCCTGTCTCACATTTAGGTCTTCCATCCATTGGAGTTTATCTTTGAGTGTGGTGTAAAAAAGTGATCCAGGTTCATTCTTCTGCATGTTGTTGTCCAATTCTCCCAGCATCATTTGCTAAAGAGACTGTCTTTTTTCCACTGGATACTCTTTCCTGCTTTGTCAAAGATTAGCTGGCCATACATTTGTATGGTCCAATTACGAGTTCTCTATTCTATTCCCTTGGTCTACATGTCTGTTCTCATGCCAGTAACACACTGTCTTGACTATAGGAAAGGCTGAACATCTCTTAAAACAATTTCATCAAGCTTAGGATATTAATTTTACCTTTTATACAAAAAAGAGCAAGAAATAACTATTTTCAACTAATCTTCTAAATTTTATTAGCCAGTTTCAACAATTTATCCTGTATTTGTACTAAATTTACATCACTAGTGAGGGGATTCTAAATTTTATAGGAGTTTCAATTAGGACTAATGTTGAAATATGACATGTTATGGGGCGCCTGGGTGGCTCAGTCGGTTAAGCGTCCGACTTCGGCTCAGGTCATGAGCTCGCTGTCCGTGAGTTTGAGCCCCGCGTCGGGCTCTGTGCTGACAGCTCAGAGCCTGGAGCCTGTTTCAGATTCTGTGTCTCCCTCTCTCTCTCCCTGTCTCAAAAATAAATAAAATGTTAAAAAAAATTAAAAAAAAAAAAGAAATATGACATGTTATAATGTGACCACAGCAATTTATTTGTGCCTTCTGCAACTCAGGACTCAAGTTCAACAACACTCTGAATGCTTTATACCCTGTTCAACCAGACCAGTCACTAACAACATGATTAGATATCATGACAATGTCAAACTGCCATAGAAGTTTCTAAACACTCACTACCAATGTCTGTTTAACTCACTATACACAATAGTAGTTTACTGTCAACCACCGTTTTATGGATATTTCCCAATGCACTTCCTAGTATCCAGCATCCATGCAACAAAGATCTTACACTACATAGATGTTCAGTCACTAGCTAGTGACAGACTCAGCCAAAAGCAAAGTAGCCAAATAAATGCAGAACGTGGAGCCAAGTATTTGAAAGCAGTATCTGGAGACAGAGAAAAACCCTGGTGAAAACTATAGCAGTCAAGCTTTTCAAAAAATGTCAGGTAGGAGAGGCAACTTTCACAGTGTTCAGCTTGCTTTTATACTTCGCTCCAATTCTGTTAAATAGTAGACATGTGTATGGTTAATATTAATGTCTGCAATTTTAACACATGATAATCCTTATAAACCTAGTAGACCACCTCACCGTTTTCCACTCCATCCTTTTTTACTTCTTTGCTCTTTGGAGCCAAAGCCCATGTTTCTCCTCAATATTCATCAATGTTATCATTTTCTTCCAATACTTCTGATTGTCTTAAAGTCATAAAGGTCAAGTAGAATAGAGCATGGGAGACAGATTGAGAAGAAACAGAAGAATTTCTACACAAAGATATGAAATGGTTTGTCCACACAGATGTATTCATCTACTCCAAGTCCCTCATGGCCACCTGAGTCCAATACACAGCCCTGAGGCACCTCCCGGAAAGAAAGAAAAATCCCCAGCTTCAGGGGGTTGCTGATAATGCCAGCTGCCCTAGCTACCATAATGACACAAATGAATATCCTCATTTAATTAGACTTTAGATTCAAAACGTACAGTAGATATTAATGTAGAGGAAATACAAGATTAGAGGCAGTGACGCATTCATTGGGGACTAAATTATTAATTTCATATTAATTGATAGGGTGTTCTATTATCTCCAAAACAGCAACTAATAAAAACTTTCGATAACTGAAAGCATATTGCCACGCCAAGCAAATCCTTTAAGAGAGCTGATACTGAGAATTAATGTGTAATTTGATGTTCCATTACTGCATAGTATTGAAATACAAGCTTTAGTATATTGAAAATAATCTGTTCATCAGAACTACTAATGCTCTAATTCTCCAATGTGCCAGAAGAGGAAAAATAATCCTTTGTAAAGCTAGCTGTCTAAGAGAGGGCACTGTCCTAAATTTTTCTCACTTGGGCTGTTGATACCTATGAGTGCTTGGGCATATGATTAATTAGTAGGTCTTGCTCCCAGTGTCAGATACATCCCTGGGTTCATTTACATGTGTTTTTCTTTCTCTTCTACCCATGCTAGCATCACCTACTGAGTGATGGATCTTTTAACCTGCTATTAAGTTATGATTAGTATTTTCTATCATGAATTCGAGATGCATTTTTCTGGTTTTAGCAGAAATACGTGCACATTGTATTTAACCTGTTAGACATAGTGACTCTGCATTTTAGTATACTTTTTTTACATAATTTAAATCAATATCAAATTTTCTTTTATATCCAATTCCAATTTCCACTTCTCGTTTCCAACCAAAGCAGACTACAAAATACTTTCTGCACTGTACATAATACTAAATATTTTGCTAGGTCATTATATATTCTTTATAAATAAATTTCCCTCAAACTACAAATCTACCTCCTCCCATAGTATTGAAATTTTAAAAATAATGTGACAGAGGGGCACCTGGGTGGCTCTGTCAGTTAAGCAGCCAACTCTTGGTTATGGCTCAGGTCATGATCTCACAGTTCGTGCGTTAGAGCCCCACAACTGGCTCTGTGCTGACAGCAAAGCGCCTGCTTGGGATTCTGTCTCTCTCTCCCTCGGCCTCTCCTCTGCTTGCTCACTCTCTCTCTGTCTCTGTCAAAACTAAATATTTTTTAAAAAGTGACTATCTAGGTATCCATCTATTTTTATTGATATGACTTTATTAGTTTTACAGAACGTCATAGTCTCTTTTGAGCTAAATAATGATCACTCAAAAAATTTCCCCCACTAATGTCATTTGCTATACTGCTTCTGTCCTGGTTTCTTCAAGAATTCTATGACCTATGAAAGTATTTTTAGACATCTCATTGTTTTCCTTATGTTATTTTACTTTTTCTATTAGACAGACTCTGCCATTCATTAACATTACTGACCATCAACATTAATGACCAAACTGTAGTAAAACCAATTTAAATTATAACTATATTTTAGCCTTTTCCTATTTATTTGCCAACATGCCTCAGATTATCTATTTCTTTTAGTTTTTTTAAATTTCTGTTTCAAATTTCAGAAGTAGATAGTTCAATGAATCCTACTCTTCACTTTATGCCATGCCATTATTAGTTGATATGAAACCCCTTACATTTATTCGCCTAAATTTCCAATTCTAGATCTCAACCTCTTGTCACCATTATAAGCATTGTAATGTTTATTATGTATATTTTGATAAGCACCTGTCTTTGAAAATACATAATGTTACCTGATGCATATGAGAATTTTGTATTTGTTAAAAAAATTGTGTTACCCACGTGGCTCAGTCCATTAAGCATCAACTCTTAATTTCGGCTCAAGTCATGGTGTCTAGATTCGGTTCATCAGTGAGAGCCCCGCATCTGGCTCTGCGCTGACAGGGCAGAGCCTGCTTGGGATTCTCTCCCTCACTCCCTCACTCTCTTTCTCTCACTCTCTCTCTCTCTCTCTCTCCCCTCCTCCCCCACTCATTCTAAATGATTATTTTTTAATTTTTTTTTCAACGTTTATTTATTTTTGGGACAGAGAGAGACAGAGCATGAACGGGGGAGGGGCAGAGAGAGAGGGAGACACAGAATCGGAAAACAGGCTCCAGGCTCTGAGCCATCAGCCCAGAGCCTGACGCGGGGCTCGAACTCACGGACCGCGAGACCATGACCTGGCTGAAGTCGGACGCTTAACCGACTACGCCACCCAGGCGCCCCATAAATGATTAATTATTTAAACGATTTTAAAAACGTGCCACCATTTCTTCTATATTCTCTTCCTTCCACTCGGGACTGAGTTTGCTGTGTTTTTGTTTTTTAATGTTTATTTAGTTTTAAGAGACATAGAGAGCACAGGAGCAGGTAAAGGGCAAAGAGAGAGGGGCTCAAACTCATGAACCACAAGATCATGACCTGGCCCAAAGTCAGACACCCAAGCACCCTGAGTTTTCAAAAATCAGTTCATAAAGCCAGGGTACAGCTAGTTCTTTATAACCGCCTCTGCATAGTTATTTCCATCACTTCTTACATATCCATTCTTTGGGTGATACTTATTTTATCTGTGTTCCTGATATCACAAGCAGTGCTATATATGAATACATTTATACAAGCTCCCTTGTGGGTCTATTAAGTTCTCTGCCCTCTAAACAGTAAGAATAAAATTGCTGGGTTATAGGATTCTGGCATGCTAAATTTCATGAAGTACTGTCAGACTACTTTCCAGGGAGTCTGTATTAGTTTACATATAATCAAAAGTACATAAAGACTTCCTACTTCCTAAATAATCTAAGAACTCAATTTTCTAATGTTGAAGAATCTATTCAGTATAAAGTAGTATAACCGTTATTTTAAAGTGCAATTCCTTCATTACCGATGACCTTGCATTATCCTGTGTTTATATAATTGTTAGCCATTTTCTATCTGTGTATTACCTATTTATATACTTTGCTCATTTTTCTTTTGGGTTTTGCTTTTTTCTTTTTTTTTTTAAAACTTTTTTTTTTTTTAATGTTTGTTTATTTTTGACAGAGAGAGAGACAGAGCATGAGCAGGGGATGGACAAAGAGAGAGGGAGACACAGAATCGAAAGCAGGTGGGGCGCCTGGGTGGCTTGGTCGGTTAAGCGTCTGGCTTCAGCTCAGGTCATGATCTCACTGTCTGTGAGTTCGAGCCCCGCGTCAGGCTCTGTGCTGACAGCTCAGAGCCTGGAGCCTGTTTCCGATTCTGTGTCTCCCTCTCTCTCTGCCCCTCCCCTGTTCATGCTCTGTCTCTCTCTGTCTCAAAAATAAATAAACGTTAAAAAATTTAAAAAAAAAAAAAAAAAGAAAAGAAAAGAAAAGAAAGCAGGCTCCAGGCTCCGAGCTGTCAGCACAGAGCCCGATGTGGGGCTCGAACTCATAGACCAGGAGATCATGACCTGAGCTGAAGTCGGACGCTCAACCGACTGAGCCACCCAGGTGCCCCAATTCTTTCTAATGTCAATTAGAATTGCCCACAGTACTTCTGGATACTGACCTCTTCAAGTATACTCTTGTCTTTCTCAGCTTGGCCTGCTACAAAGAAATACCAGAGACTAGGTGGCTTAAACAATAGAGATTTCTTTCCCACAGTAGGTCTACTTGAATGTTAAGATACAAACATCTCTAAAATTTCTAATTCCTATAGAAAATAATTTTCAAAAGTATGCTCTTCCTCTAAATTTTCAAGCCGACTCTGTCAAAGTTTGTCTACGGTTGAAGTTTTCTATTCACTCTTCATCAAACAAGGAAAGCTCTACTGATGCCCTATCATTACCAATAATAGGGTGTGTGGTCCGTCCTTGGTCTTCCTTTTTTTTTGATGGCCAAATAACTGGATCCACTTTCCAGGGCCAAATCTCAAAAGAGACCTTTGAAGAAGTGTCTGTTAGGCTCCAATGGGACTGCCAACTCCCACTCTGCCTTTTAACAACATATGAGATATATGAAAACCTGTAATTCTTATCATGAACTGCTACTATTTTTTCCTCTCTGTACTCATACTTTATCTACAAATATGGTAGAGTAATTTAAGGTTCATGCCATTCTCTGCCTACTGACAACGATTTTCTGAAACATTAATTACAAATGAGTATAAAACACGGTACGGAGGCAGGGGAAGAACGGGGACAGAAGCACCACTGCTGTATAAAAAAGCAGCACCAGGGGCGCCTGGGTGGCGCAGTCGGTTGAGCGTCCGACTTCAGCCAGGTCACGATCTCACGGTCCGTGAGTTCGAGCCCCGCGTCAGGCTCTGGGCTGATGGCTCAGAGCCTGGAGCCTGTTTCCGATTCTGTGTCTCCCTCTCTCTCTGCCCCTCCCCCATTCATGCTCTGTCTCTCTCTGTCCCAAAAATAAATAAACGTTGAAAAAAAAAATTAAAAAAAAAAAAAAGCAGCACCAAAAAGCATCCAAATTGGTAAAGAAGTAGAACTGTCATTATTTGTGGACATGTAAAAAAACACTAAACACTTTATTAAAAACTATTAGAAATAATAAATTTAGTTAAGTTGCAGCATAAAAAACTAATATGCAAAAATCTGTTGCATTTCTATATGGCAACAATAAAATAGCAAACACAGAAATTAATAAAACAATTCCAGGAAGGCCTGGGTAGCTCAGTTGCTTAAGCATCCTGCTCTTGATTTCAGCTCAGGTCAGGACCTCTTGGTTAACACCATAAAACCCTGCATCGGGCTCTGCACTGACAGCAGGGAGCCTGCTTAGATTCTTTCTCTCCCCTCTCTTGCTACCCTTCCCCAACACATGTGCATACTCTCTCTGTCTCTCTAACTAAAAAAAAAAAAGAAATCCATTTACAATTGCACCAAAAAATAAAACACCTAAGAATTAACCAAGAAAATGAAAGACCTATACACTGAAAACTAGAAGGCACTGATGAAAGAAATTGGAAATGACACAAGCAAATGGAATTTGGGAGAATATTGTTGAAATGTACATACTATCCAAAACAATCTACAAATTCAATGCAATCCCTATCAAAATACCAGTGGCATATTTCACAGAACTACAACAAATAAACCTGAAGTTTGTATGGAGCCACTGAAGACTGTGAATAGCTGAAGCAACCTTGGGCAAAAATAACAAAGTTGCAGGTATCACAATCCCAAATGTCAACATATACTACAAAGCTATAACCATCAAAAGAGTAAGATACTTACACAAAAACAGATATACAGATGAATGGAACAAAACAACCCAGAAATAAACCCATGCCCATATAGTTAATTAATGTACAAAAAAGGAGGCAAGCTGACACAATGGGGAAAAGTCAGTCTCTTCAATAAGCGGTACTAGGAAAATTAGCTTCACGCAAAAAAATGAAAGTGGACTATATTCACTATATACACAAAAGTAAACTTAAAATGGATTAAGGATCAAAATGTGAGACCTGAAACCATAAAACTCTAGAAAATAAAGGCAGTACTCTCTCTGACATCAGCCTTAGAAACATTTTTGTAGATATGTCTCCTCAGTCAACAGAAACAAAAGCAAAAATTAAACAACTGAAAATACACCAAAATAAAAAGCTTTTGAGCAGCAAAAGAAACCATGAATGAAACCAAAAGACAACCAACTGAGTAGGAGAAGATATTTGCAAATGATGTATCTGATGAGAGGTTAAAAAGACAAAACAAACCAACAACCAAAAAACCTCATACAACACCAAGAAACCCATAATTAAAAAATTATGTCCAGTTGAAAAAATGGGCAGGAGACCTGAATAGACAGGTTTCCAAAGAAGATGCACAGGTGGTCAACAAACACATGAAAACATGCTCAACACCACTAATTATAGGGAAATGCAAATCAAAACCACAATGATATATTACCTTAGCCCTGTATGAATGATTAGTATCACAAAGACAATACAAGGGTTAGCAAGGATGTAGAAGATAAAGGAATGCTCATGCACTGTTGGTGGAAGTATAAATTGGTGCAGCCACTGTGAAGAACATTATCTAGATTCCTCAAAAAATTAACAAGTGAAAATTCCATGTGATCCGATAATTCCACTATTGGGTACTTTCCCCACCCCAAGTGAAAACACTAATTTGAAAAGCTATATGCACCCCTATGTTTATTACAGCCTTATTTACAATAGCCAGGATATGGAAACCAACTAAGATTTCATCCACAGATGAATGCATTAAGAAGATGTGGTAGATATATACATATATACACTGCAATACCTCTCAGCCATAAAAGAGAATGAGATCTTGCCATTTGGAAAAACATGGATGGATCTAGAGAGCATTACGTGACATGAAATAAGCCAGAGAAAGACAAATACCATAGTATTTCACTGACACGTGGATCTAACAAGCAAACAATAAGGACAGAAACAGACCCATCAAGAGAGTGAACAAACTGATGGTTGCCGTAGGGGAGGAGCATGGAGGAGTGGGAAAAATGGATGTACAAGACTTGAGAGATACAAGCTCAGTTAGGGAGTGACTAAAACAGGAGGAGGAAAAGCACAGCCTAGGGAAAATAGTTGTAATAGCATTGTATGACAGACTGTAGCTACACTTGTGAACAGCACATAATGTATAGACTAAACAAATCACTCTGTTATACACCTAAAACTAATGTAACGTTGTGGGCCAAGTACACTTCAATTAAAGACAAAATCACTAAGGAAATAGACAGATGGTTGTCTATCATCCCCTCTTGTCAAAGCTTTCATTTCTGAACTGTGAGCAGAAGATGGAGAGAAGTACATATGATCTTTCTTCACACCGAGAGGTCTGTTCTATTTCACGTGGTATGTTTTAAGGAGATTTGGCTTATGTTCCAATTTTAGTTAGAACAGTCATTCAATTAGGGGACATTTTTCTAGACGCTATTAATAGCTCTTTATTTCTCATCCTTTTTCTTTTTATCCTAAGTTTTTAGTGTGAAGCTGGTGAAAGCTATGAAATTCTTCACAGGCACAGCCCCATTTTAATTAATATTGAACAGTTTACGCTTTATTCATTCTTCAACTGGAATGTAAATTCCTTAGACCTCACCCTAGCACAAAATAGTGTCTATAGGTAACCTCACTTTATTGCACTTATCTTTATTGTACTTCACAGATAATTTTTTTTAACTGAAGTTTTACAGCAACCCTGCATCAAACAAGTATATGGTGCCTTTTTCCCAATGGCATTAGCTTACTTCATGCCTCACAGTTTGGTCACACTTACAATGTGTGGTAATACTTACAATATTATAAACTGTTTCATTATTATTTCATTACAGTGCTCTGTGATCAGTGATCTTTAACTTTATTACTATAATAGTGGGGGCACCACTAACTGCACCCATATAACAGATAAAACTTAACTGATAACTATTGTGTGTGATCTGACGATGCCTCCAACTGACAATTCCCCATTTCTCTCCCTTTTCTTGGGCTTCCTTACTCCCTAAGACAACAATATTGAAATTAGGCCAATTAATGACACTGCAATAACTCTAATTGTTCAAGTTAAAGAATCATGCCTCTCGCATTAAATAAAAAGCTAACAAGGACTAAGCTCAGTGAGGAAGGCATGCTGAAAGCCAAGAAACAGCAAAAACTAGACCTCCTACACCAAACAGCCAACTTGTGAATGCCAAAGAAAACTTCCTAAAGGATAAGCGCTACTCCAGTGAACACAGTATGAAAACAAAACAGCCTTATCCAGGCACAACACTCCCTGAGCCAGAGCCTAACCCACAGCAAGACTCAAACTCTCTTGAATAGTATGAAGGCTGAGAGACTTGAGGAAGCTGCCGAAGAGAAGTCTGACAACAGCAGAAGTTGGTTCGTTGGGTTTAAGCAAAGACGCCGTCTCTGTAACCCAAAGCGTACGGCAAAGCAGAAGTGCGGATAGAGAAGCTACAGCAAGTTGTCCAGAAGATCTACCTAAGCTGATAAATTAAGGTGACTATGCTAACCAACAGATTTTCTATGTAAACAAAACAGCCTTATTTTGAAGAAGATGCCATGCAGGACTTTCATAGCTAGAGAGGAAAAGTCAATGCCGGGTTTTAAACCTTCAGAGGACATTCTAGCTTTCTTGTTAGGAGCAAATGCAGCTGGTGACTTTAAGCTAAAGCAATGTTCACCATTCCAAAACTCTTAGGGCTGTTAAGAATTATGCCCAATCTACTCTGCCTATGCTTTAGAAATGCAAAAAAAAAAAAAAAAAAAAGCCTGGATGACAGCGCATCTGTTTACAATATAGCTTACTGAATATTTTAAGCCCAATGTTGAAAACTACTGCTCCAACAAAAAGATGTCCTTCAAAATATGACAACTCACGGACAATGCACCTAGTCACCCCAGAGCTCTGATGGAAATGTACAGTGACAGTAATGTGGTTTTCATGCCTGCTAACATAGTATCTATTCTATAGTCTACAGGTTGAGGAATAATTTCAAATTTCAAGTCTTATTATTTAATAAGTACTTTTTGTAAAGCTATAGCTGCCATAGACTATCATTCCTCTGATGGATCTCAGCAAAGTAAATTGAAAACTTTCTGGCAAGGACTCACCATTCTAGATGTCTTTAAGAACATGTGTGATACATGGGAGGAAGTCAACATATCAACATCACCAGGAGTTCAAGAAGTTGGTTCCAAGCCTCATGGATGACTTTGAAGGGTTTAAGACTTCAGTGGAAGAAGTAACTGCAGGTGTGGTAGAAATAGCAAGAGAACTAGAATTGGAAATGGAGCCTGAAGATGTCACTGAATTGTTGCCATCTCATGATAAAACTTGAAGGGATGAGAAATTGCCTCTTACGAACAAAGAAAGTGGGTTCTT
The DNA here is from genome assembly GCF_014898765.1 of Herpailurus yagouaroundi. Lineage (NCBI taxonomy): Eukaryota > Metazoa > Chordata > Mammalia > Carnivora > Felidae > Herpailurus > Herpailurus yagouaroundi. The sequence goes on from NW_024423226.1 coordinate 24,378, forward strand.
GACATGGAATCTATTCCTGGTGAAGATGTTATGATGATGGTTGAAATGACAACAAAGGATCTGGGATATTCCATAAACTTAGTTAAGAAAGCAGCAACAGGTTTCAAGACTGACTCCAATTTTGACAGAAGTTCTATCCTGAGTAAAATGCTATCAAACGGCACTAGATGCTACAGAAAAATCATTTGCAAAGGTGAGCAAATTGATAGGGCAAACTTCACTGCAGCCTTTTTTATTTTTTTATTTTTTTAAAACGTTTATTTTTGAGAGACAGAGCACAAGTGGGGGAGGGACACAGAGAGAAGAAGACACAGAATGCAAAGCAGGCTCCAGGTTCTGAGCTGTCAGCACAGAGCCTGACGTGAAGCTCGAACCCACAAACCTTGAGATCGTGACCTGAGCTGAAGCTGGATGCTTAACCGACTGAGCCACCCACATGCCCCCACTGTAGTCTCTTCCTAAGAACTGCCTCAGCCACTCAACCTTCAGCTACCACCAGCCTGAGTAGTCAGCAAGTCAGTATCAACCCTCCACCAGCCAAAGAATACAACTTGCTGAAATCTCAGATGATCATTAGCAGTTTTTAGCAGTATTTTTAAATTATGGTATGCACACTTTTTAGACATGATGATACTGCACTTGTAATGGACAATGGTATATTTTAAACCTAACTTTGATATGCACTGGGAAACCAAAAATTCATTTGACTCATTTTATTGCATTGCAATGGTCTGAAGCTGAACCCACAATATCTTGAGGTATGCCTATATTCCTCAAAGCAATTAGTCTAGAGTTACACATGTTATAGGCATTTCCAAGTTAGGTGAAAACATAAAGATTTATATCTAAGGTGTAAGAAAAAGAATTAATATGAATTCAGAGTGTAGTTTAAGTTATAGAGCTTGCTTTTAACTTCTCAGGTTCTCAAAGATACTGCTGCTTTGTTAGACAGTCTGTGGTTTAGAAATGGGGCTATGATTTTTATACCTGTTCTCTTGAGAGCCAGAAAGCCTCTACTTTTAATCAAATATTTATATAATACCTCTCTGAGCAGCTTGGGGTCTAAATGAATGGTTGTCTATGATGATGAAATGAAATTGACTTTGCTCTACCAGAAAATGTATAACCAAAGAAAACACTAAAGTACAAAAAACTGCAAAATGATGGGGAAAAAATAAAAACAGTGTCAGTGGTAAACAAAATAGCAACACTAAAAGCTCCCATGCTGTGGTCTCAGGAAAGTTTTATTTCCTAGGAATTCTTAGCTCTGCAATAAAGATATAATTTTATATTCTTTGGATTGTTTGAAATGTCCACAAAGTCCTTTTGTTACTAGAAAATACTTCTAGGGCATAGATCACTTGGTCATGGCTCTTGTTTTTGTGAAAACTCTTTAAGCCAGCTCACCTTAAAAGCAGACACCTTGAGAAACAAGGCCCATGAGCAGGGTAAGAACACCAAGCGCAATCAAAAAATCATCAAGAGTTCTTGGGGTACCTGTGTAGCTCAGTCAGTTGAACATTTGACTTTGGCTCAGGTCATGATTGACCACAGTTGGTGGGTTCAAGCCCTTGTCAAGCTCTGTCCTGACACCTCAGAGCCTGGAGCCTGCTTCACATTCTGTGTCTCTCTCTCTGCCCCTCCCCCGTTCACACTCTGCCTCTCTCTCTCTGAAAAATAGACAAACATTGGGGCAGCTAGATGGTTCAGTCAGTTAAACATTCAACTTTGGCTCAGGTCATGATCTCATGGTTCATGGGTTTGAGTCCCACATGGGGTTCTGTCAACTCAGAGCCTGGAGCCTGCTTTGGATTCTGTGTCTCCCTCTCTCTCTGCTCCTACCCAGCTCTCACTCTGTCTCTCAAAAATGAGTAAAAAACATTAAATTTTTTAATTTAATGTTTATTAAAGTAATTTTAATGTTTATTAAAAATGTTCTTTAGCAAGAGGGTTGTTTATTAAATCTGAGAAAATTTCTACAGATGCAAATGAATTGTGATAACTCCTTTGTCAGTGTCAAAGAGTCACTGTTCCAACTATTACTGCCTATCATAACCATGCTTAGTTACATAAAATGTAAGGACCAATGACTTCTTTAACCACTATGTAAAATTTCTCCTTTTGCAGTTAATCGTTTACAAGAGAATAAAGGAATTCAGTTTTTCTGAGCTTCCTCCAAATTCAGCATATGGTAATTTTTTTTCAACTTGCAATATATATAATAAATAGCACTGGTATCAGCCTCACTGATTTGCTTTACTGTTAAAATGTATTAAAAAAAAGTAATAAAAATATGTTTAGAATTTATATCAGGCACAAAATAAAGGATATGTCCAATTAAAATAACTGGGTATAATAAATAAAAGGGAACAAGGTGATGAAAGAGAACTGACATTGGTAATGAGCTATCTGCAAAGCAAAGTACAGTGTTTTACTCTACCACTAATATTTCTCTAAATTGGTATTATTCTCATTTTAGAGGTAACTATACCAAGACTCACAGAGGTTAAGGGAATGGCCTAAGGTTGTACACGATGCCTGGGGCTATCTGCCCTGGATCTATACACCTGATTGTGGAAAAGACCTCAAATCCCGATAAGGCAAGGGAATGGGCTTGTTTATTCAATAAGAGACTAATTTTAGAGGGGCTTAAAAATTGAATAAAAACTTGGAATTTAGCATAAAAAAACAGAAGCCTAGCTATTTAGAGATAAGAATATAATGAATCAGTATTCTTTTAAAAAAACAGAAATATAGTCAAGCAGTGAATTACCATGGTTAAAGAACAGAGGGTAACAAATGAGGAAGCTGTTTTAGTCATTAAATGATATGCAACCAGGATAGAATGACAGTGAAGGGGAAGATGCCATATCTGTGATAAAAACAAAGCATATAAAGATTGCCAATTGCTTGCCTAATCATCTGCATGGCCCTGGTGTTGGACCCTAGAAGAACTGAAGCCAAGTCTTCATTCCCCTTCCCACCATGATGGCTGGTGTGAGAAGTAGCTGAAAAGGAACTGGATGGCCGTCAGTGGAGATGCACAAGCTTCTATCAGAGTAGCTGAAATATTGCACTCATGATTACTTTACTTCTAGAAACAAGCCTTAGAGGTGGGAGTGCCTTTACAACAACCAGTATAGAAATTATTTCTGGTATAGCCTCATTCAGCCTCTTTTTGAGTACTTCCAGCTGTCCTTCTCACTTCCACGGTTTGGAAAGTCTCTTATAGTTCATGCTCAAATAAATGGCAAGAAAAAAAAAAAGGAAGCAATTGTCAAACAAATATACTGTTTGGACCTTGTTTGGATACAGATTGGAACAAACCAATTGTAAACATTTTTTATATGACCGGGGGAAATTATAGATCCAATTTGTAAACATTATTTTATTGTTAAATAGTGTTATGATAGAGGATTATATTTTAAAAAGCCATCTGGGGTGGATATTCTGAGGAATCAATATTTATGGGTACAAAAATATAGTGTCTGAGATTTTCTTTAAAATACATACATATAACAAGGTGTGAGAAAGAACTATTACTTTTTCCGCATTTTGTTGATGTTTGAAATTTTCCAGATGTTAAGAAAAAGTGACTTCATAAGACAGAGGGAGAGAAACAGAATGTGTGTATGTATGTGTTTGAATACATATTAATGAAGACCATTTGTACACAGATGAATCTCACTTATGCAGATGGATCCAAAGTGTTTCTAATGTGTGCTGTTTGGGGTGCCTGTCAAACTTTTAAAGGTAGCTCTCAAAAATACATACGACGACTGTTTATATGTCCTGGAATTCAAAATCATTTTTTAACTTCACTTCTGTCTGTATTTTATCACATTTCAACAAAGTATGTGATTTTATTTTATAATCAGGATACATAAAAACAAACGTATAAAAGAAGGCACGAATAGTTCTTTTGTTCAACCTAATACTGAAACTTCTGGCCACAGCAATCCGACAAGAAATAAAAGGCATCCAAGCTGGTGGGGAAGTAAACTGTCACTATTTGTAGATGATATGACAATATATTATAGAAAGTCCTAGAGATTCCACCAAAAAACTATTGAATTTAATACATTTCAGTAAAGCTCCAGAATGCAAAATTAATATACAGAGATGTATTTCATTTCTATATAGTAATAAAGTATGAGAAAGAGAAATTAAGAAAACAATGTCATTTACAATAGTACCAAGAATAAAATACCTAGAAATAAATTTAACCAAGGAGATAAAAGGTCTGTATACTGAAAATTTTAAGACACTGATAAAAATAAACTGCAGACACAAGCAAATGGAAAGATATTCCACACTTACCGATTCAAAGATTAAGTCTCCATACTACCCAAAGCAATCTATAGAGTCAACACAAATCCAATCAAAATATCAATAGTATTTTTCACAAAACTGCAATAAATAATCCTAAAAGTTGTATGAAACCACAGAAGCCGAATCAAAACACCTAAATAGGCAAATCAATCTTGAGGAAGAAAAAGCTGCACGTATCACAATTCCTGATTTCAAGGTACACTACAAAGTTGTAGTAATCAAAACAGTATTGTACCAACACAAAAACTGGCCTAGAGATCAATGGAACACAATAGACAGCCTAGAAATAAACCTATGCTTATATGATTAATCTATGACAAAGGAGGCAAGAATGTATAATGGAAAATGTCTCTTCAATAAATGGTGCTGGAAAAACTGGACAGCTACATTCAGAATAATGAAGATGAACTAATTTCTTACACCACCCACAAAAAATAAATTCAAAAGGATTTAAAGACCTAAATATGAGACCTGAAGCCATCAAATTCTTTAAGGAAAACACAAGCATTCATCTCTTTGACATTACCCATGGCAACTTCTTACTAGACAGGTCTCCTCAGAAAAAGGAAACAGAAACAAAAATAAATTAATAGGACTACATCAAAGTAAAAAGCTTTTGCACAGTGAAAGAAACCATCAACAAAACAAAGGCAACCTACTGAATCAGAGAAGATACTTGCAAATGTTATATCCAATAAAAGATTAATATCCAAAATATATAAGAAACACCTACAACAGAACATAAGAAATAATAATAATCTGTTTTAAAAATGAGCATAGGACCTGAAGAGATGTTTCCAAAGAAGAGAAACAAATGGCCAACAGACATAAAAAAGATGTTCAACATCACTAATTAAAAGGGAAATGCAAATCAAACCCCCAATGAGATCACCTTAGTCATGACAAAATGGCTAGTATCAGAAAGACAACAAATAACAATATGTTGGTGAGGATGTGGAGATAAGGATACCCTCAGACCTTTTGGTGGGAATGCAAATTGGTGCAGCCACCTTGGAAACAGAATGGAGGATTCTTGAAAACTTAACATTTGAAAAAAACATATGATCCAGGGGCACCTGGGTGGCTCAGCTGGTTAAGCATCCAACTTCAGCTCAGCTCATGATCCCACGGTCTGTGGGTTTGAGCCCTGTGTTGGGGTCTGTGCTGGCAGCTCGGGGCCTGGAGCCCGCTTTGGATTCTGTGTCTCCCTCTCTCTCTGCTCCTCCCCCGCTCGCACTCTGTCTCTCTCTCAAAAATAAACAGTAAAAAAAAAAAAAAAAAAATTAAAAAAATAAAAATTAAAAAGTCAAAAATTAAAAAGAAAAAGAAAAATCATATGATCCAGTAATTCCACTGCTGCATATTTATCCCCCCAAAATGAAAACTCTATTTTGAAGATATATACAGCCCTGTGTTTCCTGCAGCACGATTTACAATAGCCAGGATATGAAAGCAACTTGTGTCCAGTGGTAGAGGAATGGAGCTGTGGTGTGTATATATATATAAAATGGAATATTATTCAGCGATAAAAACAAATGAGATGTTGCCATTTGCAACAACATGGACAGACCTAAAGAGTATTATGCTAAGTGAAATAAATCAGACAGAGAAAGAGAAATACCATGTGATTTCACTTGCATGTGGAATGCAGAAAACAAACACAATACTAGAAACAGGCCCACAATGCAGAGAACAACACATTAAAATATTTAAATAATGTAACTTCTAATTTTCCCATCTTTGCCTTTTGGCTACAGAACATTCATTTTAAAATAAACTTCAAGGGGCGCCTGGGTGGCTTGGTCGGTTAAGCATCCGACTTCGGCTCAGGTCATGATCTCACAGTCCGTGAGTTCGAGCCCCGTGTCGGGCTCTGTGCTGACAGCTCAGAGCCTGGGGCCTGTTTCGGATTCTGTGTCTCCCTCTCTCTCTGACCCTCCCCTGTTCATGCTCTGTCTCTGTCTCAAAAATAAATAAATAAATGTTAAAAAAAATAAATAAATAAAAATAAAAAAAATAAAATAAACTTCAATAGTTCACTGCCAATTATTTTTCAATGAGAAAAATTGTACTGGAAGCCTCACTTACAATGGAGTCGTCAACAGGCCAACAGAGAGAGCTCTCATGCCCTACCACTATTAGTCAATCACACACCCAAAAGGAAAATATGAACCTTGCATGTGGATACTACTTCACTATTCCAGCAGGTAGAAGGATGCTATTCTTCCTTCCTCCCTTGGCAACAGCCCAGCCCAATGAAAGACGGTCACAACTCAGCCAATGAAAAGCCACTATATTGTAAACCCGTAGTTGGCTTCACTGGACTTTTAGTGTATCACAGCCTTCCCTACTTCCTCCTTGCCTCTATAAAGGAACATTCCTCTTCTTTGCTCTGCAGACTTGGGTATGGCCTTACCTTAGCTTGATTGTCGCAAATTCCAATTCTCTGCTATTCCTGAATAAAACCCATTTTTGCTAGCAAAATAACCAGTAGTCTTATTTTTTTCAGGTTAATGGTAGAGGCACAGATCAGCAAAGAACTCCCAACTATACCTTCCACACAGTCTTATATCCTACCTAATTACTGACATTTTCTAGTGATACTGTATTAATGCCTACTGGTATTCAGTTTAGATGCAGGGACAATGTATGCCACGGCAGCAACACTACTTATTTTATCTATCATAGAAAAATGCAAAAAAATACTGCCTGTATATAAATCAAAAAAGAACTAAATTTTCCAAACTAACATTCAGAAGGAACTTCCTTGGAAACATTACTTATAGGCATGTAAAGAAGAAGCATGAGTCTTTGACCTCCAGTATTCTTCTAGAGTTCTGCTATAACTTCACTTATACAATTCTCATTCAGTTTCCCTTTCTCTTCAGTGTCCGGCCAGAGTGAAGACCTTAACACTTCCAGAGAATTGATTTTTCTAAAGTGGAAGGCTAAATACATGTCCTTCTCCCTCATAACCACGTTCTTACAGCCAATCTTCTTGACTATTTTGTTACTCTTAACTTTTTTGTCAGTAAATGAGGAGTGAATATTTTCATTTGCTCTTAGTTTTCAGTATATTTTACTTTTCTTCTTTTTCCTCTTAAAGAAATTGACTTTATCTTGCCAAAGAGCTATATCCCTGACACCTAGCACAACATTGCGTACATATTAGGGGTTTTATAAAGTCTGCATGACTAAAGAAATGCAGTCTTACTCTTATCCACTCACTACGTTAAAACAGCAAATGGAGTACTCCAAGTTCAAAATACTCAGGAATCACTTTGCTAACATCTTACTCCAGGAGGCATTATTATATTCCTTAAGGCATGGAGATCCTTACTTACTAATTTGCTGGGCAATTTAAGCTACTGATGATCTGAGCCTAAGACATAAAACACTCAAGTCAACCAGGAGTGTTAGACAGAACAGGTAATGTTTTTTTTTTAATAAATGAAGACTGCTATCCTGTTTACGGACAAATAAGCTACCAATTCATACTAAGAGGACTACAAGATGTTTCTCCCATGAGCTGTTGCGTTTTTTAATCTCTAGCTTCTCTATACTATTGAGGAGGCTGATGGAAGGGCAGTGAGATGAGGGTGTAATCTTTAATTATTGAAAACTCTACGTGACTACAATGAACCAAGTTGATAATGCAGAGCTCAATGGTAACATGTACCAACTATGAAACCAAACTTACCCAATGTTTTCATCACTCAAATACTGCTTTTGAGTGTAGAGTACTATTTTTTTTTTAATTTATTTTAGAGAGCACAAGTGGGGGAGGGTCAGAGGGAGAGGCAGAGAGAGGGAGAAGGTGGGGGAGGGAGGGGAAGGGAGGGAGACAGAGAGGGAGAGAGAGGGAGAGAGAGGAAAGAGAGGGAGAGAAACTCCCAAGCAGAATCTACGCTCAGCACAGAGCCCTCCATAGGGCTTGATCCCACAATCTTGGGATCATGACCTCAGCCAAAATCCCGAGTCAGACGCTCAACCAACTGAGGCACCTAGGTGCCATCCAGGTCACCCTGGTGACCTTTATTTTTCTACTTCTTTAAAAGTAGGCCACCATAATTACTATTTTGGAGACAATATCATTTCATATTTATTTCAGTTATCGTGTTGGCATTTTTTACATGGTAAAGAAAAAGTCATTCTGGGGCAAAAGAGAACTGCAAAACTTAGTATGATTTTATTTCAGTAGTGACTCAGGAAAAAGCCATGATACTTATTTCCTTTTTACTTTATTTCTTTCCTCTTAGAATACTCAGAACCACAGAGCTGTGAGTGCTTCTATATTAAAGTCAAATAAAACATCTGATAATGAATGAAATGTGTAAAATGGTAACAAGTAACATGTTCTTAACACGTTCTATTGTCCCTCAGGGATGAGGCATGACTTAAAAAGTGGACCTTCTGAGGAGATAAGTGAAAAACCTAAAGACCTCTCAGGAACAAAACTCCAAGAAATATGATAAATGTTTCCACATATTTTCCATTTTCAAATGACACTATTTTTAATTTACATATTCCTGTCACTAACAAGTCACAGACCAGAACCCTATGAGACAATTAACATATCACAGAGTATGAATTTAAGTTTTAGTAGAAGTAAAACAAATTCTAACACCAAGATCCTTTGATACCATAGAGGGGAGGTCCAAATTCCTACAGTTATTAAGGAAAGTTGGTCTTTTTTTTTTTAATTTTTTTTTTTATTTTTTTTTTCAACATTTATTTATTTTTGGGACAGAGAGAGACAGAGCATGAACGGGGGAGGGGCAGAGAGAGAGGGAGACACAGAATCGGAAACAGGCTCCAGGCTCTGAGCCATCAGCCCAGAGCCTGACGCGGGGCTCGAACTCCCGGACCGCGAGATCGTGACCTGGCTGAAGTCGGACGCTTAACCGACTGCGCCACCCAGGCGCCCCAAGGAAAGTTGGTCTTATAAGTGATCATTTAGTTAACTGTGTTATGGCTTCTGCCCTGATGTTTTCTTTTGGGAGATTCACAAGAGTGCAGTATCCTTTCTTGCATATAATTTCATAAACATAGTACTCTCACAAGTGAGGATGGCTGACCTTTTGAATTCTCTAAATTCTCCAACATTCTGCAAACTGGTACTTCTAGACATATGATGAATGTCAGGTGAAAAATTTTCCTTGAGAGGGAAAACTGTACAAATAATAATTGATTGCTTACATCACAAACACAATTCTAATTCCTTACCCAGATTTATAGTTAGATACAGCTTAGAATCTGTACTCTTTGTAAATTTTTCCCAAGTAAATTTAGCAGTTGAATTTTATTCCTAAAATTGTGATTGAGTTTTTAGTTAAGTGAAAAACATTTCTAAGCAATTTATCTTTTTTTCCTTCCTGCTTTGACTTGGGACAGACTTTTCAAGGGTAATGTACATAGCCAATTCTAACCACGGTTTTAAATGTCAGATGTAAATTTCCAGTCAATAAATAAATAAATAAATAAATAAATAAATAAATAAATACATATATATATATATGTACATATATATATTAATGGAATTCACAATGGTAACTCTACCACTGACTTTTTATCTAAGTTTTCCATCACTTTGATATTTTTCCTGCTGGATCATTCACATACTTTGCATTAACATGTGCTAAAATAAAACCGTAAACTATCTTTCAAATACTATGTAAGAATAAAATAACTCAAAAGTGCTCTAATGGAGTATGTTATATAATCATTTTAAAAGACTTCCCCTAATTTAGGTATGTGTCATGACTAGCAAGAAAGAGAACATTTTATTGCCTTTAACTTGAGCCAAGTGTTCAACTTACATTCGCAAAACAAATATCTTTCTTACTTCCAACTTTTGATTTTATTTTCTTGATGACAGTGAGATTTAAGAGTTAGAAAATGAGTTTGGATAAAAGTAACTCATAATTAAGGGATGTCTGAGCAACTCTAAAGGCAGTACATGTTGATAACTTGCTCTTTTTAAGAAGATGAAACCTACAGAGTGTCCTGAAAGGAAAAGGGCCAACCAGGCAAAGTTTTTCACTAGATACACAATTTGTTTCTTGTCCCACTAGAGTTCTCCAAAACTATATACACCAGTATTAAAGTCATGTCTTTATAACCAGCCCATAAAACATTTATTTCCTTTTGTGTTTATTTCACCTCTGGTTTCTTTTCCTTTTTGTGTTACAGAAGGATGCCCTCAGGTACTTATTCCATTAACTAATTGTCAACTGCCATAAATTCAAATGTGAAAACAGCAACGTGTTTGAAAAACAGGCTTCACTATATCCACTCTATTTAAAAGCAAATTCCCTATTCCTAAGATATTAGAAATTTTCTATCTGTGCAAAACTGGAGGACACACACTTAGAAATAAGAGAAGCATTTGGGCAAATCAGGCTTATGAAAAATATCAAATATCAACCAACTGTGCCAATATGAACTGCGTTGAAGTCAGGCTTGGTTTTACAAGAAAGCTTTCAATTGTCAAAGTCTTAATTCTCAAAATTTTGCTGACAATTCAAAAGGGAACTCATATTATAAATGTTGTGTTAAAAAACAAAGGATTCAAAGGTTGCAATAGTGCTAATGAACAGTTTAATTTAGAAGAATACTGTGGGAGGGCAGGCACGAAGGGAGGGAAGTATGGGAGGAGGAAGAGGGCTGAGGGCAACCTAGGTCACAGCCTATTTTCAACATGCACCTTCTCCTACTCAAGGGCAATAAAGGAAAAAAATGTGTTCTCAGAATAATAGTTTCTCCCCTAGACTTTAATACTTTATATGTAACGTTAAAGAGTCAAAAAATACAGAGAAATACATTAAAATATGTGGGGAATTTATTTCAATTCAGTTGGTATTCAGAATTTTTAAAAGAGGTCAATGCAAAAATTGCTGACAAGGTCATAATTAAGGTTATCAAATTAAGCTCCTTATTTAGGTAAGGCAGAGTTAGACAAGCACACAAAAATGAAACCCACACTAGAGTGACTAGATGTTTTCAAGCAAGAGTATTTGTGGTTCCCATGATGATTGACATTGCCTCTAAAATAATTTACTTTAAAAAAACATTTGAACTGTATTTTACTATAGTTGAGTAAGTTGTCAAAAGTTCAAACTACACTTTGATTTTCATCACATAATTATTAACTTCAACTACAATTGCACATATTAAGGTCCAATAATGTATACATCAAAGCTTGTGCCATATATAATTACCATGTTCTACAACTTGTGGAATCAGGTTGATACAAGTACCAAAAAAAAAAAAAAAGCTATGTGCAATCAAATTTCTCTTATAATTTTTTGTTTATTTTGCGGGAGTGTAGCAGGATTCTTGCTCAATCGTGACACCAAGGCTTCTCTTTCCAGGAAGCAACTTTATTCCTGCCAGCAACACTCAGTTGGGTTCATACCAGAAGAACTGAGCCCCGAATGCCACATGGTGCAGTTTTTGGTGTTTTTTTTTTCCACTTCGTCTCCCATATATGGTAACATACCAACATGTAGTCTGATTGGTGGTCTCACGTTACAACGTCATGAGGGATGTTGTCATCTACACGTATAAACAGGTTGCCTTAAGGTTTTTTTTTTCCCCCTTCCTTAGGGAAGGGTCTCTACCACAAGAGACAGCACAAGTGAGGAAGGGGCAGAGAGAGACAAAAACACAGTGAGAGATTTCCAAGCAGGCTCTGTACCACCAGTGCAGACCCCGATGGGGGGCTCAAACTCACAAACCCACAAGATCATGACCTGACCCAAAGTCAGACACCCCAGTGAATGAGCTACCCAGGCACCCCAAATTTCTCTTACAATTTAAATACAAACATTATCCTCAGTCTAAAATTATGCACCAGAAAAAAAAAAATTTTCATGCAAGTGGTAACTCTAACATTTATCTAAATAGAATTCACATTTTAGTTTTTTAATAACTGTGTTTCTTAAAATAAAAAGCATTTGGAATGCTTGAAAAATAGGAATGTATATAAGCCGTCATCTTCATAAGCCTTCAAAACTCTAGTCACATTTATTCAGTGATTTTATGATAAATTTATACAAATGTAACTATATTCTTTAAGACCCTACTGATTATAAATCTTAATTTGGTGAAAATTCTGTATTGAAAATGTTAGGACTTCAATGTTTTTAAATATGACAAACTTCCATCTGTATACAATATCAAAAAATAGAACCAAGAATTTATTAATCCTTAAATTTATACATAAAGTAATACTTCTGCTTTATCAAAAATGCAGAAGAAGTGACTCAATAGGAGGGATATATTTAAGGATTTAAATTTAAGGAGAATAAATTTGAAAAAAAAATTGAAGTCATAGCTCCCCAACTTCTTTCCTTCCTTTCTACAATAATTTATAGGAATCTTTATTACATACAACACTGTATTTGATTAGATTTAGGCATCAACTTCTGTTCCAGCTTTGTCCATAAACTGCTGTGAGATCTTGGAAAAATCACTTCACTTTTCTGTGTAAGTAAGTGATTGAATTTGATGATTAGTATAAATTTATTTTTATCTTCTCAATGACTTAACAATAGATACTTTAGGGAAAGTGGCTTAGAGAAACAAAAGCAATTCATTTGTTAAGCATATTTTTATCAGTAAGTCAGCAATCAAATAGATAACTGGTTAAAATTGGGTTAGCTTACATCATGATTAAGAGTTATGACCACCTGAGTGTTTGGGATCAGCTAATTGATTCATCAGTAACCTAGAAATGCTATTTCAAATGATCACAGGATCTGCATTTAATTTCACCTTGTTTACAGAATCCTCTCCCAACCTACATTCAACAACATTCAACAGGACTAGTTAATTCCAAATTTACTAAAAATCAAGCCAGAAACTTTATTTTTACTTTTAAATAATATGGGTTTAGTGTTGGGGTGTCTGGGTGTCTCAGTCGGTTAAGTGTGCGACACAGGATTTTAGCTCAGGTCATTGTCTCACAATTTCGTGGGTTCAAACCCCTATGTCTGGCTCTGTGCTGGTGGCATGAAACCTGCTTGGAATCCCTCTCCCTCTCTTTGTGTCCCTCCCCCAACTCTTTTTTCTTTTTTTAAATATGGGTTTAATATTTACTGAGAAGAAGGTTTCTTTTAATTGCTTGGTTACATATGTATTTGTACTATTTTTACAGCAATACGGAAACAAATGCTAAATGACAGTTATTTATATTTAGCTGTTAGTTTAAACTAGATTTTTTGTTAACTTTAAAATCTATCCCCCAATTTTTTTGGTAACAGTTAATTAGCAGAAACACGGTATTATATTCACTACAAAAAATTTACCCTGATTTAGGAATGTCAAGGTTTTAGCCTGGTTCTGAGGGGAGAATAAAACATTTGAGAAGTTTTCTTCCCCTGGAAGAAATGTGAATTATTCTGCGTCATAATGACAGTATAGAGAATTTTCTTTTGTACTGTTTAGGAAAGAACACATAACTGGAATGAACATATTTAATTAGTGAGTTGGCACTCTCAAAGAGGGAGGCTTATGAAAAACAACGTTGTAAACATCAGCAGTAATGGAACTATATTAAAATTTAATGAACTTCAATTCATGGCAGAGGAAAACTGTTATCTGATATATGTTTCTGAAAATTCTTTATCTCCCATTATTTACTGTGTATGAATCTATATGACAAATTAAGGCATCCTTCACAAGTACTTGAAGAGGGAAAAGAAGAGGAAACTTTATAGTTCTCTGGTATGCACAGGAGACATAAATTACAAGATTTTAAAATTTACTGGTGAAAAGATCAGCAGAGAGGGGCTGTCCATAGATATTTCTTCGAGAAAGGCAAATTTACTTTGGCAAGCCTATGCTCTCTGTCAAGCACTCTATTAGATTCATTCACACTTAGTAACTCATTTTCCCTTCACTATAACCCTGCCAGAAATATTTTTGCGGACAAATTGAAACCTCCAGAAACAGTTTACACCAGTCTTATTTTATCTGTATGGTTGCTAAGCTTTCATATCATGATAACCTAAGAAACAGAAATGAGTTTGAGAGATTAAGGTGACAAGCTTTCAGTAAGAAAGGGGAAAAAAAAAAAAGAAAAGATTTCCAGTTTTTCACTCTCTGTAATTTGCTTGCTTGAAACCTTCCCTTTTGGTCTCTTCCAGTCATAGAGCTCTCCCTTTCTCTAGGGTTCCTTCTTTCTTCCTATTGTAAGGCAACCATTTTCGAGCTGCATTCTGTATCAAGTTCCAAACATCAAGTAAGTTGGGCTCAGGGAAAATGATGCATAAAGATGACTGCTAGACCTATCTCTAGCATGGCTGAAACACTCCTCAGTTTTTTTACACTAAGCTATATACTGTTAGTATGACATAGGTGGTCTGTTCAAGATCTCAGATTTCCTGAAAACTCCAATATCCACATGCTGAAAAGTTCCCCAAATCTAAAATATAAATAGAGAGGTTTGTTACTCATATATAGTAAATTAAGTTACATCTATAAATGAAATCAACTGGAGAGAGAGTTTCAAGTACTGACTTGGCTAAACATTAGAATAACTTCATGAATTTTAAAAAAGCAATACACTAAAATCCAGCCGTGCTAATTAAATCACAGTCTCTGAGGGAGATGTGTGGCTATCAGCAAGTTTTCTTAAATTTCTAGGGAGACACTAATGCTCAACCAAGTTTGAGAGCTACTGATATTCAATCAGAAGAGATTATCTATCCTTTAGAAATTCCAACATTTAAAAACTGTACTGAAGATGATTAACAGATAAAGTATGGAAATCAAGGGGTAAGATGGTTTAAATAAGTAGGAATTAGGAAACAGAGACTCAAAGTATAACCAATTTTCTTGAGTTTACAGTGTTGGTTGTTTAAAAATATATGCAGAGTTTTTAAAGAGAAGACAGATTTTTAACATATATAAATGCTGATGGGAAAGATCCAGGAGAAAGGGAGAGACGGGTCATGGAAGAAATGGGAAAATCCATCCCTAAAGTCTGAGACTAAATGAAGAGTCAAGATCCCTAGAAGAAAAAATGTACACTGTAAAAAAGAATGTCTCCCTTCCTGTAATGTAAGAAAAATAGAAAATATGAGTCTAAAAGTGCATGCACAAAATTTAGAGAAGGTGAGAGCAATCCAAGAAGATAACTTCTCTGTTTCCTCTACATTTGGATCTAATACTACCTGGGGGGGGGGACAAAAGTGAACCTGCCTTACAAGTAATAAATATCCTCTAGGTTACTAACAGACTTAATTCCTGAAACAATTCAGTGAGATAGGTACTCTCATCCTTAGTTACAAATCAAGACAACAGAGGCAGAGAGAGGTTAGGTAACTTGCCCCAAATCACAGGGGCAAAATGGTCTATAAATGGGACTCTGGGGCATGAGCCTCCACATTACCACATTGTCTGTCACCTAAGGTTCCCCGCCACTGAAGAGACTAGTGTGAGGCCCTCTCTTGTGTTATCAGACAAGCCTCCCTCTGATTATGCTCTTTAATTTATTCACCTTAAGAAAGTTACTTAACCTTTTTCACACTCGATTCTATTACTAGCAAAATGGAAATAATAGAACCTTCCTCAGAGAACTGTTGGCAAGAGAAATTGAATTCCATTTCATCATATAGATATTTCTGTAATTCCAACTTGGCAAGGTACAGTTCTAAGTACTGAGGGCTACAGCGTCAGTGGAAAAGACCAATTTTCTTCACAGAGTTTCTGTCTTAATAGAAGAGAAGCAGCAGCAACAAATGCACAAATTCCATGGACTGGAAAAGATTTGTCTGAATCCCCAAAACTTACACCTTTAGAGAAACATTAACCTCCGATCTCCTTCATTCTCAAGTTGTGTTTCTACTTTGCCAAGTTAGCCCTTTGGGGAAACATACTCCTTTATGTTCAAAACCACAGAGAGGAAGCATTTGTGGTATTGAAAAAGAGGCATCCTTTCAGGAAGCAAAATCGACAGTTCATATTTCAAGGTTTTTGGGAAAAGGTGATTAACAATAGCTAACAGAAACTTGAGTTAGCTATATTAATTTCCCAACAAGTAGACTTTAAAAATCATTAGTGGACATAAGAAATACTATTCATAAAGATAAAGGAGGCTATCAAAATCTCAAATTTGTGTGGGGTACCTAGGTGGCTCAGTCTGTTGAGTGCCTGACTTCAGCTCAGGTCATGATCTCCTGGCTCATGAGTTCGACCCTCAGGTGGGGCTCTGGGCTGATAGCTCAGAGCCTGGAGCCTGCTTTCAATTCTGTGTCTCCCTCTCTCTCTCCCTCTGCCCCTCCACTGCTCACACTTTGTCTCTGTCTCAAAAATAAATGAAACATTAAAAAAAAAATTTTTTTAATCTCAAACTTGTGTGAATCTTTTAACATGACCTCAAATACATAAAGCAAAAATTCATATAACTTAAGAAACACATGTATCATCACTACAAAAGACTTCAACATAGCGTTAGCAATTCATCAAGAAGCTGTTAAGGACATGGAACATAAGTAAAAATATTGATTACATAAACAGAATTGTATTTCACATATTTAGCATACCACACTTCACAATGAAGATTTATATTTAAGTACAAATTAAATATTTAGTAACATTGGCAATATGTCATAATGGAGGAATCAACAAACTTCAAAGAATTTAAATTATTTAAAGTATGCCGACTAACCATAGTCAAAGTTAGGAATTACTTAAAACCAGAACAAGAACATGCAAGTGCACAAAAGAAACTTCCTAATTTCCTGGAAATTAAATATTTCTCTAAAAGATGCAAGAAACAAAGAAAAATTGAAACAAATTATAAAACTTTGAATTAAAACATTTCAACATTTGTGAGGAAAGAACATTTGTGAGATATAGCTAAAAAGCAAGATTTAGAGACCTGTTTGTAGCTTTATTTTTGAGACTTAGAGTAATAATTTGTTGTGCTATTTTGTAATACTTTAATCCTAAAGTCAATTCACTTATTTTATTTAAACAATTTACTGGGGCAGCTGGGTGGCTCAGCTGATTAATTGTGCAACTTCAGCTCAGGTCATGATCTCATGGTTCATGGGTTTGAGCCCCGCATCAGGCTCTGTGCAGACTGCTCAGAGCCTTGAACCTGCTTCTGATTTTGCATCTCCCTCTCTCTCTCTGGCTCCCCATCCCTGGCCTGTGTGTGTGCGTGCGCACTCTCTCTCTCTCTCAAAAAATTAACAAACATTAAAAACAAATTTAAACAATTTAAATTAAAAATAAAGATTTCACCCATTTCTCCCACCCTAAAACCCCTGGCTCTGGCAACCACTAATCTGTTCCACCTATTAGGTTTTTTTGTTTACTTGTTTGTTTTAAGACTCTACATTAAGAGACATCATACATGGGTGCCTGGGTGGCTCAGCTGGATGAGCATCTGGCCCTTGATTTTGGCTCAAGTCAAAATCTCATGGTTCGTGGAATCGAACCCTGCATCAGGCTCTAGTGTGACAGTGTGAAGCCTGCTTCAGGTTCTCTATCTCCCTCTCTCTCAGCCCCTCTTTCACTTTCTCTCTCTCTCCCAAAATAAATAAACATTAAAAAAAAAATCATACAGCATTTGTCTTTCTCTAATTTACTTCATTTAGCATAATACCCTTGAAGTTCATCCATTTTCACTCACGAAGAAAATAAGAGAGGATCCAAAAAATAAAAACAGAAATTAAAGAGATTTACATGTAATACCACAGAAGTACGAAGGATCATAAAAGCCTACTACAAATAATTATACACTAAATTAGACAACTCAGAAGAAATGGATACATTCCTAGACACATACAACCTACCAAGACTGAATCATGATGAAGTAGAAAAATTTAACAGATAGATTACTAGTAAAGAGATTGAATCAGCATTCAAAAATTTCCCAACAAATTAAATTCCAGGACCAGAAGACTTCACTGGTGAATTCTACCAAACATTTAAAAAAGAATAAATGCAAATTTCAAACTCTTCCGAAAACACAAAGAGGAGGGAACTTATCCAAACTCATTTGAACAGACTGATTACTAGTAAGGAGATTAAACAGCATTCAAAAACCTCCCAACAAATTACAGTCCAAGACCAGAAAGCCTCACTTGTGATTCTACATAACATTTAAAGAAGAATAAATACCAATCCTTCTCAAACTCTTCCAAAAATACAGAAGAGGAGGGAACTCATCCAAATTCATTTTATGAGGCCAGTGATTATGATACCAAAATCAGACAAGGATATGACAAGAAATGAAAATTATAGGCTGACATTCCTTAAAAACAGATATGCAAAAATCCTTAACAAAATATTAGCAAAATGAATTCAACTATTTAAATAATCATGTACCCTGACCAAGTAAGATTTATTCCAGAGATGCAGGGATGATTCACCATCTGCAAATCAGTTAATGTGATACACCACATTAACAAAATGTAGGATAAAAACTGCATGGTCATCTCTTTTTTTTCCAGATAGAACCATGGAGGATGGTAGAGAGAAGAAAAAGAAGGTTCCTGCTATGCCAGAAACCCTTAAGAAAAAGGGAAGGGATTTCACAGAGTTGAAGATCAAGTGTCTGAGAAGGAAGTATGCCCAAAAGATGCTTCAAAAGGAAATGAAGAAGCTCATCTGTGAAAAAGCTAAGCGTCACCACAAGGAACATAGGCAAATGTACACAACTGAGATTCAACTGGCTAGGATGGCAAGAAAAGCTGGCAACCTCTATGTACTTGGGGAACCCAAATTGGCATTTGTCATCAGGACCTTACAGCTATCGATAGTGTTGAGTCCAAAGGTTCAAAAGGTGTTGCAGCTTCTTCACCTTCACCAGATATTCAATGGCACCTGTGTTAAGTTCAAAGAGGCTTCAGTTAACATGCTAAGGATTATGGAACCATATAGAGCAACGGGGTTACCCAAACATGTAGTGAGTGAATGAATTGATTTACAAGTGTGGTTATGGCAAAATCAACAAGAAGCCAATTTCCCTGACAAATAACACATTGATTGCATGATCTCTTGGTAAAAACGGCATCATCTGCACAGAGGACCTGATTCATAAGATCTATACTGTTAAAAAAACATATCAAAAAAGCAAACAACTTCTTATGGTCCTTCAAATTATCTTCTCCTTGTGGGAGAATAAAGAAAAAGACCACTCATTTTGTAGAAGGTAAAGATGCTGGCACAGGGAAGATCAGACCAGTAAGATTATTAGGATGAACTGAGGTATCTGCTATGATTATTTTTATAATCTGGTCAGCTAATCAACAACTACTTTCAAATTGAAAAAAAAAAAAAAGATCTATAGATCATCTCAATAAAAAAAGAACATGACAAAATTCAACATCTATTTATGATAAAAATTCTCAACCAAATGGGTATAAAGAGAAAACTTATATCAACATAATAAACACCATATATGACAAGTCCACAGCTTATATCATATTCAGAAGTGAAAAGCTGAGAAAGCTTTTCCTCTAAGATCAGGAACATATTTGCAACTTTAAATGCCCATATAGGAAAACAGAAAGCTTAAGAATAAATTATGTATGCTTTTCTTTCAAGTTGGAAAGAGAAAAGTGAATCAAATCTAAAAATATAAAAGAAAAATAATAAATCAATAAAATATAACTCAAACATTCAAAAATAGAAACCCTAAACTTTTTTAATTGTTTGTTATTTTTGTGAGAGAGACAGACAGACAGAGAGCAAGCAGGGAATGGGCAAGCAGAGAGAGGTAGACACAGAATCCGAAGCAGGCTCCAGGCTCTGAGCACCCAGGACACAGAGCGACATGGGGCTCAAACTCACTGACCGCAAAATCATGATCTGAGTTGTATTAGGCCGGCCACCCAACCGACTGAGCCACCCAGGAGCCACTAAACCCTAAACCTTTGAAAATACTAATAAAATTAACCCCTAGCAAGACAAAGTAAGGAAAAAAGTATTAGAATGAATAAAACAACAAAATCAGAGATGACAAAAGGTAATATACTAATATTTACATTGTTTCTAGCTGCATCAAAAAAGATGAGTGATTATAAACCACTTTTTAGTTGTAAATTAGAGTATTTGAATGAATTGCAAAAATTCATCAAATAAAACTACAGGAAGATGAAAACACACAGAGAGCCTGAATTACTTGGTATCAAGTAAAGAAATTAAATCCGCTACTAAAAACATTCTTACAAAAATGACCCCAGGTCTAGATGACTTCATCAGTGAATTCTCTGAAATATTAAAGATATACATAATACTAGTGTTACACAAGACTCTGTGTAATAACAGAAAAAGAAAATTCCCCAATATATTTTAAGAAATTAGAATAATATGGATACCAAAACATGATAAATGCATTGTAAGAAAGGAAAAGTACTACAGAATCTTTCTCAAGAATATAGAGACAAAAATCCTAAATAAAATATAAACAAGTTCTATTCGGCGATAATGAAAAAGAAAAAAACAAGACAGTAGACCATTGGGACTTACTCCATGAATGAAACCTGGTTTAGTAATCAAATCACTAGGACTGATCACGTCAACAGAAAATAAGGAATAAGTCAAGTGTTTTCACAAACACAGTAGAAGAATTTCATAAAAGTCACCACTCATTTATGTTTTTTTTTCCTAGAAACTCTCTTGCCAAACTAGAAATAAAAGGGAATTTACCTCATAAACAATATCAACAAATTCTTCCAAGAGTGGCAAAGTAATAAAAATTGAGGCATAACCGAGTACACACTGCATGATTTCATGTGCGTAAGTATAAAAGCAGGTAAAAATATGTGGTTTGAAGTCAAGAGATTACTATTCCAAACTGAGGACTTCTGACTTGTTGATAATATTGGGGTTATTGAATAGACAGATTTCTGTTTATAAAACTTAAGCTGTACACTTATGATACACAGTTTCCTGTATGCATATTATACTTCAACAATCAGGAGATAAGAATGAGACAATGATGCTCATCATCATCACTTCTCTTCAGTATTTACTGGAAATCCCAGCCCATGTAGTAAGGAAGAAGAAAAAAATAGCATTAAGAATTGGAAAAGAATAAAAATATTAAAAAGTGACATAAGTGTGCACTTAGAATATGTAAGACAATGTTTAGAATAAATTTAGAATTAGTACACAAATTAAGCAACTTCACTTGATACAAGACCAAGGAACTAAATTTTATGTCTCATAACCACAACAGAAATTTAGATTTAAAAATGAAATAACTGGGGCACCTGGGTGGCTCAGTTGGTTAAGCATGCAACTTGGGGCTAGATCATGAGCTCACTGTTCCCAAGGTCAAGCCCTGCAAGGGGCTCTGTGCTGAGAGCTCAGAACCTGGAGCCTGCTTCATATTCTGTGTCTCCTTTTCTCTCTGCCCCTCCCCCACTCACACTAGGTCTCTCTCTTTCAAAACTAAACTCTAAAAAAATAAAAATAAAAAAATAAAAATGAAATAGTTTATAATAGCATTCAAAGTCAAATATTTTTTTAATCTTCATTTTTGAGTGAGAGAGAGAGAATGTGAGTTGGGTAGGTGCAGAGAGAAAGCGAAGTACAGAGTCCGAAGCAGACTCCAGGCTCTGAGTTGTCAGCACAGAGCCTGACGTGGGGCTCAAAACAACAGGCAGCAAGATCATGCATGAACTGAGCCAAAGTCAGATGCTTAACCAACTGAGCCATGAAGGTACCCCTCAAAGTCAATATTTAGAAGTAAATCCAGAAAACGTGTGAAAACTACACTAATAATTAAATAGCATTATTGAGAAATATTAAACAAGAGCTAAATAAATGAAGAAATATATTATGTTTTTGGTTACACGACTCAATAATGTATGACCACCAATTCTCTCAAAATTTATCTATAGACTTAATAAAACCCTGTCTCTACACTAGTTTCCAACGATCTTCATCTCTTGATATTCATACACCTTTGTAATGGTCTCCTACATTACACATGGGTTGGTTTGTGTGCTCAACAGAATGCCATAGAGGTGACTATGTCACGTCAAAGATTACCTTATCAAAGACTGTACAGCTTCCATCTTGGTCACTTTTTCTTTAATTCTTTCTCTTGGATCGCTTGCTTTGAGGACAACAATCAACCACACCTTGAGATCACTCAAGCACCCCTATAGAGAGGCCCAGCTAACAGTGATCCTTAGCAAAAGTGGAGTAAAAGTGTTAAATCTGGAGATGATTCATCTTTCGGCAATAAATCGGTAGTATAAATCCCCATCTAAATGTCAGAAGTTTTAGTGGAAATCAGACGATCCTAATATAGAAATGTAAAGGTCCAAGAATAACCAAAGAAATCTTCAAAAAGAACAAATCTTGAGTACTAACATTACCAAACGTCAAGACTCATTATAAAACTGTATGAAGACAATGTGGGATAGGCACAAGGACAGATTTTTCCAAATGAAAAGAATGGACAGTGCACTGATTTGTCTATACATTCTGTCACCTAATTTACGACAAAAAAAAAAAAACACACAAAAAAAACAAAAAAACTCTGCAGTGCAATGGGAAAAAGTGGTCTTGTCTAAAAGTGGTATTAGATAAATTAGCTGTTTTTACGAAATAATTGTACCTAGATTAATCTACCATTCACAGAGGAAAGAGGAAGGGAGGGAGGGAGGGAGGGAGGGAATTCCAGGTCAACTGCTAATCTAAATGTAAAAGTCAAAACAAATATTCTAGACTAAAGAATGAAACATCCTTATGAACATAGAGTTAGTAAATATTTTTTAAACAAGGGACAAAAAAGACTGTTTATAGACTGAAAATTAATTGGACCACATTAATGTGATCTTAAGATCAAGTATTCAAGTATTTTGCTCATTAAAAGACAACAAAAATAAAAATACATACTGTAGTGATTGACATTTGCATGACACATACCCAAAGGACTTAAATGCATCTTATATAAGTATCTCCTATGTATCAGCCCAACTAAAAACTTGTGCCAAAGACTTGATACTTCACAGAAGGGAATATCCTAGTGGTCAGAATGCAGGTGAAAAGGGACACAGTATTTTTTTTTTCAAAAGGGAATAAAAACCACAATTCATTTATCATTCTACTTCTATTAGAAGGGCTAAAACCAATTTTAAAAAGTTAATACCCAGTGTTGGAAAGGATGTGGAGTAATGGAGATGTCAAAAATTCCTACTGAGTGTGTGAATTCGTGCAGTCATTTTGGAAAATTCTGGGGTCAGCTGCAAAAGCGTACTCGAGCCAGCCATTCTCTCAGCATCCCCTCAGTAGAAAGGCATGCGTGTAGTTCCATGCAGTAAGGAGAGCTAACATTCCACAACTAGGAAAAGGTATGGATGACGCTCACTAACACAATATTGATGAACAGAGCTAGACACAAAGAGGTGCGTGCAGTCCAAGTCCACTCCCACACAAAAAATTTTAAGTGCTAATCTAATCTATGTGAGAACTCAGAAGAATGGTTACTCCTGCATGACAGGGCAGGGGGCGGGGAGGGCGTTAGCTGAAGTTTAACTGAAAATGTTCATTTTATGAAAATTAATTGAGCTACATGCTTATGATATATGCAGTTTTCTGTATGTATATTATACCTCAAGAGCAGTGTGTGAAAGAAAATAGAAAGTTAGAAACTATCAAATAGATTATGATTTTCATTCAATGAAAATCCACATAAATTCCTTCAGTTTCACTCAAAACTGAAAAAAAAGAAAAAAATGCATTGGTACTTGTAACTGAAAATATGGACTCATACCTTGTATTATTACCCTCAATATTTTTACCTTATTTTTAGAGCCCTGCATTGAGTTGCATGCTGACAGCAAGGAGCCTGCTTGGAATTCTCTCTCCCTCTCTCTCTGCCCCTCCCCTACTTGCTCTCTTTCTCAAAAGAAATAAACTTAAAAAAAAAAAAAAAGATAAATAATTAGTTCCAAAAAAAGCTTGTATTGAGTCTGCTTAACAAAAACATAATTAGTGTGAAATAAAATTATGTCTCTCCTTGTAAATTTTCAACAGTTCTTTACTAAAGTTTTTTTTTTTAACATTTAAAAAATAGTTCACAAATGACCTTCATCTGTGTTTGTGGTATTCCCTCTACTCTTTATTTCATTCATTTGTACATTAAGTAACTAGTGATTGAGGACTTATTATGTCCTAGACACTATCTTAGAAGTTATCTCCATAGAGACTAAATAAGCAAGTCCCTTCATCCAGTGAAATTGCAATACATAGAAATGATTTATAATAAGGAAAAACTATGCATATGGGGTCAACACTCTTCATCCCCCCGCCAACCACTCACCCACAGCTAAGGGAAGAAATTCACAAAATGTTCTTGTTGCCCTCCACCCCATTATATGCAGCTGAAACTAAGACATATTGCAAAATGAATTCTATTCTAATGATTCTGGTGGTAGGTACTGAGTCAAAAGCTATTGTTAGCTATCTTTACTCTTACTCTAAATACACTCCAAAATGTGACGTTAAAAAAAAAAAAAGTGTGCTATCTAATACAAGCAAAAAATTTGAGAAATTGCCCAATGGATTATGATCTTCATTCACTGGAAATTCACATCAATCCTAATACAAAAAAAAGTCATTTTGGACCTCAAGTTATCTAAGAGGTATCCCTTAAGACTAAGCTTCAGGACATGTCAACTTATCTTGTACCATATTATTTTGAAGTAATTCCTCCTGGACTGTCATCCTGGGCTGCTAAAACAAAATAGTGTTGTCTGGGCAGCTTAAACAACAGATATTTATTTTCTCACAGTTCCAGAGGCTAGAAGTCTAATATTAGGGTGCAAGTATGGTCAGGTTCTCATGATAGCTCTCTTCCTGGCCTGCAAATGGCCACCTTCTCTGTGGGTCATGAAAGGTAAAGATTTTCCTCTCCTTCTCTCTTCTTCTTCTAAGGCCTCTAGTCTTATAGGTTTAAGATCCTACCATCATGACCTCATTTAACTAATTCCTAAAAACCGTATCTCCAAGTACAGTGTTATTAACATCAGTCACATTCGAGTTAGAACTTCAGCATATGAATTTTTGAGGAGACACAATTCTGTCCCAAAGCAATTATACGTTAAGTTTACAGTCTACAAATAAAGCCAAGGTGATAAATGATGGCAGCAGTCTAACTATATTCAGGTTTTAAGAAGCTAATGAACCCAACTGTTAGTTACCTTTGACAACTACTTAGAAATAAACTATCCTTTATAAAGAGAATATTTTATTAGATAACCTCTGGAGACAGGGCCAATTGATCTTGGCTTTAGTTTTTTTGTTTTTGTTTTTTAACGTTTATTCATTTTTGACAGAAATAGACAGCACAAGTGTGGGAGGGGCAGAGAGAGAGGGAAACACAGAATCTGAAGCAGCCTCCAGGAGGTGAACTGTCAGCACAGAGCCTGATGCACGGCTTGAACTCACAGACCTCGAGGTCATGACCTGAGCTGAAGTCAGACACTTAACTGACTGAGCCACACAGGTGCCCCTTGGCTTTAGTTTTGATCAAAACATCCCGGAACTTGGTTAAAATTTAGATAGGGTCCTTTGAGACTGGAGTCCTCTTTTTTTTTTTCCTTTAGAGAACTGAAGTTTTCTTACTTTGGAACACTAAACTAAGTCTTCTTAATGTAGAAAACCTGCTTTTGCAAATTTGTTCTCTGCCCCTTTGAGGTATAAATCTTCCAGTCTCCTGTCAGTTTTATAAGCCAGGAATGTCTTGTCAAAGACCTAGAAGCCAATCCCTTTGAAAGAGAATCATCCAGAAAGGCAGTGTACCAGTTGGTGGGTAGAGCTTAATTTCCATAATCAACTGGCAAACACAGTTAAGCCTAATAACCCTAACAAACCTGCTACTGATGCATCCTCCATTAGTTTTTCACTAGTTCACCCCAGTGCTTAAAAATCTCTCCAGCTTTTTGAGCAGACTCCAGTTCAATCTCTCTCCCCTACTGCAATTTCAATTTCTCCCCTACTCTATTTCCATAATCTTGAATAAAGTTTTGCTTGAATAAAGTTTTGCAGTCCAGTTTTTCTTTGAGAGTTCTAAATAAAGAATAATCTGTAAGATAATAATAACCTGTAATAAATAAATACACCATACTAAATCCTATATTCTTACCTTGCTGAGGAGTACATTTTACAGCTGTCAGAAGTATAAAAACCTCTAACTTATTTTTAGCCAAAAGGAAAATGAGGCAAGAATGAGAACAAGACAGATGAGAGAAAGGATGCCACTGAGCTTCAGTTTTCTCCTTTGCTTTGAGAAGGAAGAGCTAATTAACCAATTATGCTAGAATGGCTAAGGAGATAACTTTACTCTGAGATCAGAAGAGCCAAGAGACTAGAACTGTTTTTTTCTTTTTAAAGTTTATTTATTTTGAGAGGTGAGCAGGGGAGGGGCAGAGAAAAGAAGAGAGAGAGAATCCCAAGTAGGCTCTGCACTGTCAGCACTGAGTCCCATGTGGGACTCAATCTCACAAACCATGAGATGATGACCTAAGCTGAAATCAAGAGTCAGATGCTTTTATCACTAAGCCACTCGGGTGCTCCGTAAGACATGGTTCTTTATACGATCTATTAACTATAACCTAACTATACCTATTGTTCTAATTTTAATATTAGATTTTTAAAAATAGAATTATTTGAAAAAGGAAAATAAGTCTTATTAGCTTTTCTACTGAGGAGATCTATTAATTAAAAAACAACTAAAAATGTCATGCTCTTAGTTTTTGTGTTTTTTATCAAAGGTTTTTAAGTTGTTTGATTACTATTATTTATTTCAAAGGACTTTGCTGACTGAAAATATTG
Source organism: Herpailurus yagouaroundi (assembly GCF_014898765.1). Lineage (NCBI taxonomy): Eukaryota > Metazoa > Chordata > Mammalia > Carnivora > Felidae > Herpailurus > Herpailurus yagouaroundi. The sequence goes on from NW_024423226.1 coordinate 51,525, forward strand.
CTTTTTTCTCCTGCTCTAAATATTGTCCCAACACCAGAAACATACATTTACTTCTCCAAAAGGGGGAAAAATGACAGTAACGAAACAGAGATAGACTTAAAATAATAACATATTGCTTTAATCTTATTGTCTCATTATTCACCGTCATATAACAACAGACAAAAAAGCTTCAAGTTAAATCTAAGAAATACAACAAACCAGTAACTTATAATTCTCTTAAGGGATAGCAATAGCTGAGAAGCTTTTTATATTTTAAACAAAAATATAAATCTAACAAGAGAATGATTTACAAAATGTTTCTGCAAAGTGCTATTCAGTAAATTATTCTACACAATCTCACATTTGTCATAAGACATGGCTATTTCCTTAACCATATTTAAATGCTGTCTTGACAAACAATCTTCCTTTCCAAACTGCCTTTTTTTTATCAGGCTTCATTTTGGCGGTGAGGTATTTCTCATTTGCTCTTTCATAAAAAAGCTGTATTCTAGCTCTTTTCATTGATCTATAGGCATCTTAGGTCAAATAAATTATTTCACCTGCTGTGCTTTTAGTTTTTAAATTGTCATTTGGCATAGTTTTCCAGTTAAATTATTAAAAATTACATGCCCCCAAAGTCCCTCAATGTGAGTCCACAAAATCAATGCATATTTACAGAAAACACTCATTAACTCCAGATTTATGTTTTCGTATAGATTTTTTTAAGTCCTTCAACTGCCTGACAAGAAGACCAACCATAATTTTTCTAATATTTATTTCCATTTTGCTTTGCAGAAGGAAGATACCCAGGTATATGTTAGAGTGAATTGACTTTGTTACATCTTATTTCCCAAATATTTTCTCAGCAACACTGAGACTATTCATTCAGTGGTTTTCTGTATAGGGGTTCTGCAGTTAAATTATTTTTAGATGAAATCATAAGCACAAGTTGCTAATGGAAATTATTCAGGAATGCAAAAAATACTATCATTTGATTAGAAAATTTCCTGAAAAGTATTTCAGCATTGAAGTTAGTGGTTGGCAATGTTAAAGATATAAACTCTAAAGTGCTCAAAAATGATTATGAACCTACCTAGAGAAAGGTTTGCTATCAGGACACATCAGTAATATCATCCCCACAATAGTAGGTAGGGACATAGGAAAGTCACATTTAAGAGGGTAAAAGAAGTCTCTTTATTACTTATATTTAATAAAGCCATCATCTATAACCCAGTTGTATATTACTGCCTTTTTATAAGTTGTCCTCAGTTATAGAAAATGGTGCTCATGGAGTAAAAAGTTTAAACTGAACTCCTTAATAGGAGACAAAAATGATAATAGAATTCATTTACTTGGACAGGATTTTTTCAGACTCAGTATGACTCCAAAACAGGTTATTTTGTAATCTAAACTGAATTCCTTTGTCCTATCTTAAAGAAGAACCCTAAAGGGGATTTTCAAATTGTTGTCAACTATAAAATTATCTATAGTACCACATATTTAGACATCACAGGACAAGGCTTAGTCTACATAACCTGAAGAATACTGTTGCATTATGCCTTAGGTTTCATTCTCTTTCACATAAATGTGAAATAGAAACTATACCATTAGTCATTGACCTCAGAAATGGAACACTGTCCCAACAAGAAAGGCAAGGTCCATTGAAAAATGACCCTTTTAGAACGGACAAGCACAACTGGTAATTTTGGAGATAATTCACAATTAAATTTGTAACATACCCAGTTAGAGTAAGCTCAGTAAGTCAGAAGACACTAGAGAATACTGGATAGAAGAGATATATATTAGTAAACTGAGTATCAAGTGAATTTCACAGATAACTTCAATTCCCACAATAAACACAATTCCTTGCGAAGCCCAATTTATTCCCCGTGGGGCTCAAAGTTCACAGGAGGCTTATTCTCTCTTGCTAGTCAATGATGTAGCTGGCAACAAGACAACACTGCCTACCACATTAACTACATCACGACCTATTCTTACTCTCATTCACAATGTTCCTTTTTTCCTCGAAAGTGCCAAGCTCTTTACCACATCCTTGTCTTGGCACATATCAATCCCTCTGCCTCGTATAGTGGGTTAAACTGCACAGAGGTACCTACGAATTTCAATGGAGTTCATCCCGGGTTCAGGCTGTGCCCAAATCCAGTGACAGTTTCCTTACAGGACAAAGGCAAAGGGAGACTGGTAACACAGACACACTCAAGGGCAGAAGATCCATGAAGACAAAGGCAGAAAGTGCAGTAATGCAATTATGATCCAAGGAAGGTCAATGATTACTGGCTGCCAGCAGAATCTAGGAGAGTCATAGATCCTTCCTCCCTCAGAGCCTCCCAAAGAAACAGCCCTGCTGACATCTTGAATTTTGACTTTTGGCCTCCATAAGAGAGGGAATGCGTGTCTGTTTTATGCCACTAAGTTTGTGGTTGTTACGGCAGCTGGTAGAAACCAAAGCACAGGATGCCATCTCCCTCTTCTTGGATGGCCTTTGCTTCAGGCCTTCTCCTAAAGGGGATTTCCTTGATGGTACCACTAAAGTACATCTCTAAACCTACTAATCTCTATCACTGAATCCTGTTCATTTTTATAGCACTCATCAAAAGTTATAATTACATATTTAAGTATTTATCTATTTATTGCCTGACGTCTCCACTAAGCTCTAAGCTCTATAAAGGCCCGTTTTGTGTGGTTGATTAAACACCATGTGTCCAGCAAATTATACATGCTGAGCACACAGTTAGGTTCAAAAGTTGTTAATCCAGAAATGTACTATAAATAAATAATCTACCAACGTCACTGGCAACCAGTTTCTAAACCTAAAATTAAGGGGTGCCTGGGTGGCTCAGTCAGTTGAGCGTCCGACTTCGGCTCAGGTCACGATGTCATGGTTCATGGGTTGGAGCCCTGCATCGGGCTCTGTGTGGACAGCTCAGAGCCTGGAGCCTGCTTCAGATTTTGTGTCTCCCCCTCTTCTCTCTCTGCCCCTCCCCACTCACACACTCTCTCTCAAAAATAAATAAATATTAAGAATAAACATTAAATTAAAAGGCACATGAAACATTCCTGAGCACAGAATTTACTAAAGAATGAAAGGCAAGAGAAATGGATTACATTGTCTACCACACAGTACAAAAATTCAAGTCTTAGACATTTCCGTTTTCAAAATTCCTTTTGGTAATGCCACAATTATTGGTTTCTCTTGACCTTCCCCCAGGCAGTGCTCAAAGTCATGTTTTCTCCTGGATTGTGCTGCTTCTGGTCCCTTCTCCATTATCTCATCTCCCCTCCCTTTTGGAAATAAAAAAGAAATTGTATTTTATGCAGATGGGTTTTATTTTCTGATCATAACCCTCAACATAAGCTCCCAGTGTGTCACCTCCTAAACTATTTTCCCGTGTTGTTAAACATTTACAGAATGCTTACACATCAATGACTGTTCTGTTAAGGAAAAAATAAATGTTCACAATTTAGAAAGAAGACAAAGGGAAGGCAGAAAATCTTTTGAATTTTACATTGGAGCATTGCTTAACCAGCCCATCTAAGGACTGTTTAATTACCTCAGAGACTGTATCCTTGATTGACTTAGAATATATTTTTAATTAAAAGGCCAAAGAAGGCAAATTTACATGTTAACTTGTAGATTTTTGTCTGATACAGATATAAATGATACCTGCCTGGTAGAAAAGGTAATCCAGCAAGTTTATAGGTCATTGCCCTGGAGAACATTAACCCATTAGGTATCTAACCTAGCCTTCTGGCTCAACAATCCTTCTTTAGCAACATAGCTCTCTTCCTATAACCACATGCATAGATATGTGGCATGTGCTTATCATATAGTGTATTCTGAGCACAGAATATTCTATATATGAGAGCTCTACGATGACTTCTGAAAATTATAGTTTAGCAATTTTAACTGTTTCAAAAGCATTAACTCAACAATTACCAAGTTTTTTTGTTTTTTGTTTTTTTAAGGAATAGATTTTTTTCCCTTCTAAATAGAGTTGTACTGCCAGTTCTCAGGAAGTTAACTTAATATCATTCCCTCCCCCCGTCCCCACACACACCACTTAATACATAGCATGAAAGATTTTATAAGATTAACACAAAAGATAAAATGCTATGTACAGGAGATGCCTTTGCTTTCCCTCTGGTAACAGACCACATTTTCCCAACACTGCCACTCTCTTTTTTTTTTTCCTGATTAAACTCAAAGTTATTCAAAAAGCAGCCATGCGGAAGTTAGAAAACTATTTCTCATTGAAACTAATAATATATTTCACAGAGAGATAATTAGTATGTCCTGTATTCATCATGATGCTGCTTATCACTTTCATGGCACGCACAAATAAAGCGATCTCTGGGCAACGGTCTCTGTGGAAATGGCACTAGGTCAGGTTCAAAATGTATGGCAGACCATCTTTAAATATTCCGCTCCATTCTAGGGAACATCCCTGAAGCATTCAGTCAAAACAATATCAAGTAAAGCCATTCATAGTTTTATGATAATCTGTTTTTAACCATTTTGAGTATTTACATTAGAAGAGTCATAACCAAAATCTGAACTCTCCAGATTATACTGATAAGCATACATACACCCTTACACATATGCACATATATATATATACGTGTACACATGTCTGTTTAAATTATCGCAATCATATTAAAGAGATAATTTGTAGTTATATTAACTTACACTAGACTATCAATTTAACTTTTTGTTAAACTTGAAGATTTGACTGCAGAAAAGGCACTTGAAATGATGTTATCATTGATTCTTTAAAATTTTTTCTGTGTGCCTCAAGGTGACACACTGAACATCAAAATATCTACTGCCTTTCACTTAGCATTTTAAGCTAAGGGGAACACCAAAAAATATACTATTATAGTCACATTAAGATAACAAATACAAAGCTGACATTATTAACAAATGAGAACATATATGTTCATGTAGGGACACAAATAGACTATATATTTGTTCATAGCATATTTTATAGTACTTTTTTTTTTTTTTCTGTTTCTTGAAATAGTGTTTATTTACCTCTCCCTCTCCATCGCTCTCTGGTAATATATTTGGTCAAATGCCAGGACTTGTGTGATTATCTCATGTGTTTTATATGACTATGGTTAATCATTGTAATTACTAATCCTTTTGCAGCCCTTTGCAGTCCTGCTCATTGAATGGCAAATTACCTATTAGGAACTCTATATATCATATCACAAAACTTCATAGCACATATAAGGAACCTATTATTATACCAATAATAATATAAATACCAAACATTGTGACAAGAGCTTTACCCACATATTTTCACTGGCCTCTCACAACCACCACAAGAAGTTAGTATTACCAGTACCGTTGACCTTTGAACAACGTAAGGGTTCCTGGCACTTGACCTCCAGGGCGGTGGAAAATCCACATATAACATTGACTCCCCCAACACTTAACTACTAATAGCCTGTTGACTGGAAACCTTACCAATAACATAAACCATCAATTAACACATATTTTGTATGTTGTATATATTATATACTATATTCTTATAATAAAGCTAGAGAAAAGAAAATATTAAGAGAGTCGTAAGGAAGACAAAAGATATTTATAGTACTATATTGATTCTGTAAGTTTACATTGTCTGTTCACAAGGGGAGTCATCTGTACCTACATGAATATTACCTTATAGGATATAAAACACTACCTTTTAAGGGTGCCTGGGTGGCTCAGTTGGTTAAGCATCTGAATTTGGCTCATGTCACGATCTCACAGTTTCTGGGTTTGAGCCCCATAGGGCTCTGTGCTGACAGCTCAGAGCCTGGAGGCTGCTTCAGATTCTGTGTCTCCCTCACTCTATGCCCCTCCCCAGCATGCATGCTCTCTCACAAAAATAAATATTTAAAAACATTTTTTTTAAAAAAAACAGTACAATTTATATGTATTACTAACACTGATCATAAATGAAAAGATAATGTGAAAAAGGAGATGGTTATGAAACTATTACAGTAGTATTTTATACTGTGTTTCTAAGTGATTAGATTAAGGGCTATGAAAATTACATTAATTTGTTTTACCTTCTACAGTTTCACATATAACTATACGCCAATCACAAAACAGAAATGTACAATATAATGCTAATACACCATATTTCACTCTTCAGTAGCTGCTCTGTAGGTAGAAAGAAAAGCACAGTTTGTTTTTGCTTTGTTTTATTTTTATTTAAGTGACATTTAGTTTGAGTAGTATCATAGGATATTTCATGTCTCATCTCAGACTCATCTAAAGTATGTTTTTTGAAAAAAGGTCTTCAAATTGACATACGTGGTTTTCTCCAAGTTAGAGAATTGCAGCTGCCTAAGTGTTCAAACAAGTAACTAATACATTTGGCACAATACGTCATTAATCAGAAATATGAAAATGAAAAATAACTCCAAATAGCAATTAGGCACACAAGATATGTGCCAGTAGTTCCAACCTGGGTTTGATCAACCATATGAATCTCTACGGCTCATCAGCCCCAAGGGCCACCAGGGCTGAACCAGACCCACAAAGTGCTGCTCATCAGTCTAAAAGGCTTTGCAGAGAGTAAGAAAAAAAAACATTAGGTAGAAGAAACAGGGGCAAAAAAGAAAAAAAAAAAGTTAAAGAAAGAATAATAAACTAGAGAAGGATGAGAGATCCATCTAATGAAGCGTGCCAACAGACTGACCTTTCAAAGCCAGGCTGAGGTTGTTTTGTAAGGCTGTTCATAGCTTTCTGGTTATACAAACTACCACTACAGGATCTTTCTCTCCATTCTTTTTTAAAGGGAAGTAAAAATACTATAGACTTTGGGTTTAGACTATTTGTTACACATGAAGAAAATACTGTTTTGTCTTTTGCTGAATAATGTCAGAAAAGTCACAGGATAACACAGATATTTAAATCTTGATGTTAGAAAACATGGGCACAATAACTGGCAATCATCAACTTTCCTGTTCTTCTCTGTATCCCTTGAATCAACAGAAAATTCTCTATGTATCAGCAAACTGGTGTCTGCAAATAATACCAACTGGTTTTATTTTATCTAGCCAGTTTGCTACTTAATGATGTTAGTCCATCTAATAAGTGTCGGGCATTCTGTTAGATGCTATATGATGAATAAAACCTTGGACTAATGGAGCAATAGACATGTCAATAGACATTAAACTAAAAAGAAAAAAAAATACATAAATATAGACTTAAAATCTTGATGACTGCTCTCCAGTTAAACTGTGGTTAGTGTTAGGATAGTGGTTAGTGGGGTGAGGGGCAATTTTCTACATGTATATTTTACTTACATTCAGTTAATTTATTTGATGTATCTAAGTGGAGATGTCAATTAGGCAACTGGATGCCTAAATCCCAGTTTTTTAAAAAATGTTTTAAGTTAGAAGATAACTTCTCATATTTAAGCATGTAGGTGGTATTTACAACCACAAAAGTGGAGAAGAAAGAGAAAGCTCTTTGTCCTCCAATGCTACAATCTTAAGCAATATTTAAATGTTTTTTAACAAATGCCCTATTCAAATAACAAATCTATCTAGTGATTCTCACCCATGCCCCCAAGGGGTATCAATGGAGCAAAAGAAACAAACAAACAAACAAACAAAAAAACAATGTCATTCCTCTGTTTTCTGAAAAGAGGAAAGAAGGAAGGGGTACTTTTTAATAGTAAAGATGAATCTTTCTGAACATAGGCATTGGGTGGGTGTAGGACTGGGTTTGAATCCTGGCACCCTCAGGACTTTGTAGCTCATACAATTTATGTAATCTTTCAAAGCGTTATTTTCTTGTGAAACGCTAATAATTCTTATTTCATGGGATTAATATAAGGATTAAGGAGTTGGGATAATGTCCATAAAATACAGACATTCATTAGAGGGCACATAATGATTATAACTTTAAGTTTTGCTCACAAAAGTATCAACATTAGGAAATAATTCAAGGGGCACCTGAGTGGCTCAGTCAGTTATGCATGAACTTCAGCACAGGTTATCATCTCACAGTTCATGATTTAGGAGTTTAAGCCCAGCATCCGGCTCTGCACTGACAGGGTGGAGCATGCTTGGGATTCTCTCTTTCCCTCTCTCCCTGTCCCTCCCCCGTTCATGTGCACGCACGTGCTCGCTCTCTCTGTCTCTCTCTCTCTCTCTCTCTCTCTCTCTCTCTCTCTCTCTCACACACACACACACACACACACACA
>NW_024423227.1:0-22534 GCF_014898765.1 Herpailurus yagouaroundi
AAGGAAAGGAAAGGAAAGGAAAGGAAAGGAAAGGAAAGGAAAGGAAAAGGAAGGAAGGAAGGAAGGAAGGAAGGAAGGAAGGAAGGAAGGAAGGAAGAAGGTTGGAAGGAAACAAAGAGGAGAAGGGAAAGAGAGAAGGGAAGATGGGAGGGGGGGAAGAAACAAGGAAGAAACAGCTATTTCTGTGTTTGTAAATAGAGCCCATTATAATAAAGGGGTGTGAGATTTTAACATAAAGTAAGGCATAATCTCCAGGGTTAAAGAGACATTTGTAAAAGCAGGGTAGATACGCCTGCCTGACTCACCGTCACTGTTGATGCACACAACCTCCTGAACCTGAGTGCCTGGGCCACATTCCTTTCCATTGTCTGGTTCACAGTCTCCGAGCCTCACTGCTTTCCATTCATAGCAGGATGGCTCTTCACATGGAATGGCTTCCAGTAAGTGAGGGCAGTTCCCAGTGCCCCCAGAGCCTCCAGTGGGCTCATTGGTAATTCGCCGCTTCCTCAGTTTGAAACCTGAATTGTTGGGGAAGGAAGATATTTATTGTTTCTGTCATGGTTGAATATTTCAGAAGGCTGAACGAAAACTGGAGTGAAAGCTGGATGAGGGTAGAAGGTAGAAGTCAGATCTGCTTTAATCACTAGTGCATCCTCAAACTCTAGCTTAATGTGAGCTCTTTAATCATTTATTAAATGAATAAATAAATTAACAGAAGGGCCAAAGAGGGAAAGCAAGTAAAGCCATATAACTGTCATCTATCTCCTTCATAGGACGGGAGAGAGGTAGAGAGGCAGAAGAAGAGAGAGACAGACAGACACACAGAGAGAGAAAACACACATACACATACACAGAATGAATTTGGTTTTTTTGGAAAGTCTATAGTTATAAAATATTCAAAGAAACAATGAAATCTCAAGCTATTTGGAAGTATTCATGACTAACGTGCTATTACTTTGAATTCTTCAACACTATTGCATAATTAAATCTAAAAAGATACCTCTGAGAAGTTGGATGGTTCCAGATAAATTGTCTCTTTGAGCCTTAGTTGATTTTAGATGCTCTGGAAATATGAACTAGTGATATAAAGCAACTGGGCTCTAAGGAGAAGTCTTCAGAATTGTGCCCTGTGCTTTAACAGTACCTAACTGTAGTCCTTCTGGACAGTGCATAACAAAATTAATGTCTGTTTATTGCCATGTAAACATATTAAAATCACTAGCAAAATTAATAAGTCTGTTTATTACTATGTGAACATATTAGAATCACTGGAAGACTGTCTTTGAAAGGAAATAAGAAAACGTTTTCCATTACCAGATCATGTAAAAATTACCCCATCGTGTCCACCATATAAGAAACCGCTGCATTCATTCTAATCCTCATAAATACGTGATTTGCCTCATAAAAGCAATAGAGTTTTTTTTCTTTACCTTCAAAGTAATAAGGAGTTCTGTCTATTGAGAACTAGCTATGGATCAGGCATTGAAGTAAGTGCTTTATGTTTATTATCCCATCGATTCTTTAAAGAAAACATGGGTAGCAGATATTACATCCCTTTTACAGATAAGTGGACAAAGATTTAGATAATTAACTTCAGTTTTAATGTTCTGGTACCAACATCAGAGTAGGTTTATTCATCTGTTTGCAATCAATACGCTTTAGCCATTCTGGAAAATATCACAAATGAATAATCACAAGTAACACAGAGGAGCATTTTAAAATAATTCACATTTGACTCAACTGATAGGAGTTTTAAGCATGTCATGTTAATAGGACATACCTTTTTTGCCTTGCTGGTCATTACAGTTTTCGTAAGTACAAGGTCCCCAAGCTGACCAAGGTGACACCTCACATTCAATAGGACAGGGAATGTGACACAGCTGTGTAGTATTAGGAACAGGGCCAGTGCATGATTTCAAGTCCACTGGTTTTGAGGCTGTTTGGAGAAAAATACAGAGATCACTTAAGAATTAAACAAATTATTATGGTCAACAAAATGATTTTTTCTATGTGTGTGTAAGGACAACTGCCACCAAGACATTATTCCACTGCTTCTAAGCTACATCCTAGAAAAAAAGGAGAAGGAATAGGGGGGAAAGGCAGTATAGTGTGATCCATGGAAACTGGACTAGACGCCTTGGAGACTGGTTGATCTCCAGCTTTACCACTTATTAGCCATGTGATTAATAATGTCAAGACTAACTTTCCTCATCAGAAAATTATCCTTAAGGTTAACTGTATCTCTTAAATTGTATATTTAGATTCTAATTAAGTGGCATCTGCTTTAGAGGACTCAGGAAAGTGGGAGAGGGCCGATGACAATAATATATACGGAAAAAGTCTCCACCGCATGGCTTCTGCTGGATCAGTCTCCTTTCCATTTTGGTCCACAGAGAGCTAACCGGTAGATATAACAAAGAAGTCATGAAACCAATGTGGTGTCTCCCTCCCCCTCCAGCTAGAGGACTCACCAGATACTTCTCAGAACTTTTACAGTTTATATTATCTACCTATGTGATCCAAAACACAGAACTCTTAAGACAACTAATTTATAACTGACCATGTCTGTTCATAAGTTGACCAATGAACCCTACATATTTTTTGCTTACCCTTGCTTCTCTTCTGTTTTGATGCCTGGAGTTTGGCTATTTTGTATAGGACACATTTGACAGTTAATGTCAAGATGTGTCCATACTTCTGGTTAAAAATGACTAAGAAAGAAACATATTTGAAGCTATATGGACAGCAGAAGAAAATCAAGTTTAGCAATATATAATATATAGCTGTAGTTGGTTTTGTGTTATAAATTTTAAGAAGTAAATGTCTTAGACATTCGCTTTAATAAAAGCTAGTTGCTGCTTATGTCTGATAATTTGGAATGCCAACCCTTTCACAAAGGACTGAAATAAGGGAGGTCTTAGACAATTCTTATTCTCTTTATGTGAAGAACTATAAAATTCCAATCACATGGGTTACATTTAGAAGCTCATAGAGAAATTAAGATATTGTAAGGTATATTATCCTAACTTTTAAATAAACGTAAATATATTTGCTTGTAGTTTAAACTCTAAGGCTAACTGTAGGCATTGTACATTCCTCAACTTTCTGCAAGCACAAACACACATGATCATAAATGCTACCTGAAGGCCATTATAGTAACTCTTCTTTCTAAAATAGTTTTTCAGTTCTGAAAATTACTCATAGATTTTAATTTTTCTTTTTCCTCCTAAGAGTGCTCACCTCTCTCTCCTCCCTCCTCTCACTCCTCCCGGACGCCACCCACTTGAGTGAAAATAAATGATTGGGGTACTTCTAATTTGCTTAGTATGGAGCACAATGAACATTCTCACTGAAGTTTATCAGAACCATTGCTACTATGTATCGTAACATCAGCCAAAGGCAAAAATGATTACTTTTATTGCTTTCCAACTGTGAAAGTACCAGGTATGTTAATGACAGAAAATACAGAAATAAATGCTTCACTTCTTTGAACATAAAAAAAAAAAAAACTTGACATCAATGATACGTATTTCACATAAAATGAAAAAAAATTAATATCCTCACAGGCATAAGACTTAATTTTATGTGTCAACTTGTCTGGAGAAAGGGATGCCCACAGAGCTGAAAAAAACATTGTTTCTAGGTGTATCTGTGAGGATGTTTGTGGAAGAGATTAGCATTTGAATCAGTAGACCCAGTGAAGAAGACAGCCCTAACTGATGTGGGTGGAGCATTATTCAAACCATTGAAAGCCCAACAGAACAAAAAGATGGACAACGGTGAAATTACTTTCTTTCTTTCTCAGCTGTGGAATGCATCTTCCCCTGCTCTTGGACATCAGAGTTACTGGTTCTGGAAAATGAGGAATTATACCAGTGACCTCATTCCCATAAATGTGGGAGCCATTTCCTATAATAAATCTCCTCATACATCTATACATGTATCTTATTGGTCTGTTTCTCTAGAGAACCTTGGCTAATACAAGGCTACAGTATGTACAAAAACTCCTGTAACTGCAAATTAACATAAGCAATTTCTTCAGGTGTGGAATCTTTCAGACTATCATTTAAATTAGCAATTGTGTATATAATTAACTGAAAAGACTCCATTTTTTTCTTTCAATTGACTAAAAGTAACTTTAGAATTTAGTGTTATGATATTGTTTTGAAAATTATGGTTACTACTATGGAAACCAATTTGACAATAAACTTCATGTATTAAAAAAAGAAAATTATGGTTATTACAAAGGGAAGTCTACTTTTTTTGCAAAGTCTTCCTTAACTATGCAATTGTGAGGACTACTAGGGCCTGAAGAAGTATATTGTATATATAAGGTTGAACACTTTAGAAGGGAAACAGGTTTTATCAAGAAAACAGTATGAAACATTGTGTTTCTAATACCTGTTTGTTTGTTTTTTTTATTTTAGCTTTTGGTGTATTTTGAATGAATCAAACAGAATAATCAGGAATAATAATGTTCTTGGGCTGTTAAAAGAGAAATGTGATGAATACAGGCTTGAGAAAGTATTGCTTAAAGCAACATAGTCTTCAGATTTATAAGCTAACCAAATCTATACTGAGATAGAGTTATTGAAAAATAACCTCAATTTTATAGATGCCTTTGTGAATATAAATATTTATACATATATCACATGGTTCACATATAGACGCTCACAGAGAAATTAAGATATTTTAAGTCTATATATATTTGTTGTGTATATGATTCTATTCCTTTGGTGATTTTCATCACAGGTTTTTTTTGTGTGTGTGGTAAGTAGAGTATATTTAATGTTAATCAGAGATAAGAGCTAAGCTCCCAAAACTGTAAGTCAATTCTATTTTTGCCTTTGAATTATTTGGAATTAATGTGATTCAATAAATGAAGTAAAGGACAGACAGACCCAGTAGAATGTACTGAATTCTAGTTTAATCTGTGAGATATAATTCATATAGTTCTGTATTACATTAATTCAGTGTTTACTGCTCATCCTATATTCTCAAATTTTGAAATTTAAATTTCTTAGAATGGTTCCGTCATTACTCTTGTATAATTTTATCACTTAAAATATTGTTCATGCAGTGTAAGTTTCAAAGAACCTTTATTAATTTTTTTTAAAAAAAAGTCTTATTGCTGAGGCACCTGGGTGGCTCAGTCAGTTAAGTATCCGACTTCAGCTCAGGTCATGATCTCGCACAGTTTGTGAGTTTAAATCCTGCATCGGGCTCTGTGGTGAGAGCTAAGAGCCTGGAGCTTGCTTTGGATTCTGTATCTCCCTCTCTCTCTGCCCCTCCCCTGCTCACACTCTGTCTGTCTCTCTCTCTCTCAAAAATAAACAAACATTACAAAAAATTCTTTTTTAAGTCTTATTGTTGATCTCTTGAAAATAAAGGAGACACTTTATTGTTTTCATATGATTTAAAGGGTATTCAATTATATGTACCTTGCATTCTTCAAGAGGTCATAAAAGAATGTCCAAACTTTTCTGGACTTAATAAAACAAAACAAAAAAAAAATGAGACCAGTATATTTTTATAGGTCTGAAACATTTTTGTATTTTTATGTTTAGAGCATTACAATGGAAAAAATATTATAGGAAGTCAATTTAAGATATTTGTTTTCAGCAATGGGCCCAATGAAGCATTCTGAAGATACATCCACTGTATAACCCTTAAGAATAGCAAATATGACTTAAAATATTTTTTAAGTTTTATTTATTTATTTTGAGACAGAGAGCATGAGCAGGGGAGGGGCAGAGAGAATCCCAAGCAGGCTCCAGGCTAAGAGTGTGGAGCCAGACATGGGGCTTGAGCTCATGAACCATGAAATCATGACCTGAGCCAAAATCAAGAGTCAGATGCTTACCCTACTGAGCTACCAGGTATTTGCCTCAGCAAATATGATTTTTAAAACTAAATATTTCAGGGACACCTGGGTGGCCCATTCGGTTGTGTCCAACTTTGGCTCAGGTCATGATTTCACAGTTTGTGGGTTCGAGCCCTGCATTGGGCTCTGTGCTGAATGCTTGCTCAGAGCCTGTAACCTGCTTCAGATTCTGTGTCTCCTCTCTCTGCCCTTCCTCCACTCATGCTCTGTCTCTCAAAAACTATAAATGTAAAAAAAATTTTTTTTCAGCTAAATATTTCATTCTGAGATAATTACAGATTCACGTGACATTGTAACATCACAGAAATCCTATGTATCCTTTGCTAGTTACCACAATCGTCAGATATTACAAACCTACAGTATAATATCACAACCAGGATATTGACATCGATACAACCAGGAAAACCATGGAGAGATTCCAGTAACGCAGGTATAAGCGAGCCAAGGACTGCCTACAGTCCCTTTGTTTCTACTCTTAGGGAAAAAATATATTCAGTCTTTCACTACTAAGTACAATGTTGTCTATATGTTTTCTTTAAAACAATGTTTTTAATGTAGATTTATTTTTGAAAGAGAGAAAGAGAGATAGAGTATGAGCAGGGGAGGAGCAGAGAGAGGGAGACAGAGAATCCGAAGCAGGCTCCAGGCTCTGAACGGTCAGCACAGAGCCCTAAGCGAAGGTTGAACTCATGAGCTGTGAGATCATGACCTGAAGTCGGATACTTAAATGACTGAGTCAACCAGGAACTCCTTGGTTACAGGTTTTGTTGGGTTTTTAAAATTTTTTTTTACATTTATTTATTTTTTATAGAGAGAGACAGAGCACAAGCGGGGTAGGGGCAGAGAGAGGAGACAGAATCTGAAGCAGGCTCCAGGCTCTAAGCTGCCAGCACAGAGCCCGATGTGGGGCTCGAACTCACAAACCGCAAGATTATGCCCTGAGCCGAAGTTGGACGCTCAACTGACTGAGCCACCCAGGAGCGCCCTTACATGTTTTTATAGATCCTTTTTATCAAAATGCGGGTGTTCCATTCTATTTGTACTTTCCTGAGGGTTTTTATTAACAATGTCTGCTAAATTTTGTCAAATGTTTTTTCTCCATTGAGTAATATTTGTGAGTGATTTTTTTTTAGCCTGTTAATATGATGAATTACACCAATTCAGTTTTCAATAGTGAACCCGCCTTACCTCTCTGAATAAACTGCACTTGGTTCTAGTCTTTATTTCTTATAATTTATTACTGGATTCTGTCTGCTAATAGTTTGTTAAGGATTTTTCTATCTTATATTCATCAGGGATTTTGATCTGTAGTTATCTTTTTATTGTACTTTGACCCATCTTTTTCTATTTTCTAGATAAATATAATCCATTTTATAATGAGCAAATTATGGTAGGTTGTGGTTTTCTCACTTTGAATTTTTGATCCCTTCCATTTAGTCTACACTGTCAAATTTATGTGTATAAAGTTGTGGTGTTTCCCTTGTTATTCTTTTGCTGGCTGTAAGGTCTATGGTGATATCCCATGTTAAATTCCTAATGTTTTTGATTTTTGTCTTTTCTTTTTATGTTATCAACCTTGCTGGAAGCTTCCATTTTAATGGTCTGTTCAAAGAATCAGCTATTTGTTTCATTGATTTTTCTTTATTACTTTTGTTTGCAATTTCATTGATCTCTGTTCTTATTTTTATTCTTTCTTTCCTTCTGCTGGCTTTCAACTTTTTTTTCTTTTTCCTTGGTTTTTGAAGTGGGAGCTCAGATAATATTGATTTATGTCTTATCCTCTTTTCTAATGTAAGCATTTACTTTTATGAATTACTAGCTCAGCACTGCTTTAGCTGTATCACACAGATTTTGATATACTTTCATTTTTATTCAGTTCAAAGAATTTTGATTTTTCCTGAGAATTCCTTTTCCACATATGGGTTAAGTGGGTCATTTATTTTCCAACTGTTTGAAGATTTTACTATTATCTTCCTGTGACAGAATTCTAATTTGATTCTAGTTGTGCTCAGAGAATACATTCTTGTATGATTTAAATGCTTTTAAATTTGTTGAGGTTTTATGACTCAGAATATGGTCTATCTTGGTATGTATTCTGCAGACACCTGAAGATGTATTCTGTTCCTATAGGATGGAGTGTTCTATAGATGTCCACTAGATTCTGTTGGAAGATGGTGTTATTCAGTTCTCCTAAATGCTTAATGATTTTCTGCCCAGTTTTCTATTAAGTATTGGGATTAGGATATTGTCATCCCTGACTTTAATTTTGAATTTGTGTATGTTTTATAGTTCTATCAGTTTTTTGTCACATATTTTATAGTATATTGTTTAGTGAATACACATTTAGTGTTTGTCTTCTTGGTGGATTGACCTTTTTATCATTATATAATGTCCTTCTCTATTATTATTCTTTTTATGCCTGATTTATCTAATACTAATATAGCACTCCTGCTTTTCTTTGGATAATATTTTCATGATATATTAATTTCTATCTTTTAATTTTTTTCGTATTTATTTATTTATTTTCCAATATATGAAAATTATTGTCAAATTGGTTTCCATACAACACCCTGTGCTCATCCCAAAAGGTGCCCTCCTCTATACCCATCACCCACCCTCCTCTCCCTCCCTCCCCCCATCAACCCTCAGTTTGTTCTCAGTTTTTAAGAGTCTCTCATGCTTTGGCTCTCTCCCACTCTAACCTCTTTTTTTTTTTTCCTTCCCCTCCCCCATGGGTTTCTGTTAAGTTTCTCAGGATCCACATAAGAGTGAAACCATATGGTATCTTTCTCTGTATGGCTTATTTCACTTAGCATCACACTCTCCAGTTCTATCCACATTGCTACAAAGGGCCATATTTCATTCTTCCTCATTGCCATGTAGTACTCCATTGTGTATATAAACCACAATTTCTTTATCCATTCATCAGTTGATGGACATTTAGGCTCTTTCCATAATTTGGCTATTGTTGAAAGTGCTGCTATAAACATTGGGGTACAAGTGCCCCTATGCATCAGTACTCCTGTATCCCTTGGGTAAATTCCTAGCAGTGCTATTGCTGGGTCATAGGGTAGCTCTATTTTTAATTTTTTGAGGAACCTCCACATTGTTTTCCAGAGTAGCTGCACCAGTTTGCATTCCCACCAACAGTGTAAGAGGGTTCCCGTTTCTCCACATACTCTCCAGCATCTATAGTCTCCTGATTTGTTCATTTTGGCCACTCTGACTGGTGTGAGGTGATATCTGAGTGTGGTTTTGATTTGTATTTCCCTGATAAGGAGCGACGCTGAACATCTTTTCATGTGCCTGTTGGCCATCCAGATATCTTCTTTAGAGAAGTGTCTATTCATGTTTTCTGCCCATTTCTCCACTGGGTTATTTGTTTTTCGGGTGTGGAGTTTGGTGAGCTCTTTATAGATTTTGGATACTAGCCCTTTGTCCGATATGTCATTTGCAACTATCTTTTCCCATTCCGTTGGTTGCCTTTTAGTTTTGTTGGTTGTTTCCTTTGCTGTGCAGATGCTTTTTATCTTCATAAAGTCCCAGCAGTTAATTTTTGCTTTTAATTCCCTTGCCTTTGGGGATGTGTCAATTAAGAAATTGCTACGGCTGAGGTCAGAGAGGTCTTTTCCTGCTTTCTCCTCTAGGGTTTTGATGGTTTCCTGTCTCACATTCAGGTCCTTTATCCATTTGGAGTTTATTTTTGTGAATGGTGTGAGGAAGTGGTCTAGTTTCAATCTTCTGCATGTTGCTGTCCAGTTCTCCCAGCACCATTTGTTAAAGAGACTGTCTTTTTTCCATTGGATGTTTTCTGCTTTGTCAAAGATGAGTTGGCCATACGTTTGTGGATCTAGTTCTGGGGTTTCTATTCTATTCCATTGGTCTATGTGTCTATTTTTGTGCCAATACCATGCTGTCTTGATGATTACAGCTTTGTAGTAGAGGTCTGGGATTGTGATGCCTCCTGCTTTGGTCTTCTTCTTCAAAATTACTTTGGCTATTTGGGGACTCTTGTGCTTCCATATGAATTTTAGAATTGCTTGTTCTAGCTTCGAGAAGAATGCTAGCACAATTTTGATGGGATTGCATTGAATGTGTAGATAGCTTTGGGTAGTATTGACATTTTGACAATATTTATTCTTCCAATCCATGAGCACGGAATGTTTTTCCATTTCTTTATATCTTCTTCAATTACCTTCATAAGCTTTCTATAGTTTTCAGCACACAGATCTTTTACATCTTTGGTTAGATTTATTCCTAGGTATTTTATGCTTCTTGGTGCAATTGTGAATGGGATCAGTTTCTTTATTTGTCTTTCTCTTGCTTCATTATTAGTGTATAAGAATGCAACTGATTTCTGTACATTAATTTTGTACCCTGCAACTTTGCTAAATTCATGTATCAGTTCTAGCAGACTTTTGGTGGAGTCTGTCGAATTTTCCATGTATAATATCATGTCATCTGCAAAAAGTGAAAGCTTGACTTAATCTTTGCCAATTTTGATGCCTTTGATTTCTTTTGTTGTCTGATTGCTGATGCTGGAACTTCCAGCACTATGTTAAACAACAGCGGTGAGAGTGGGCATCCCTGTCGTGTTCCTGATCTCAGGGAAAAAGCTCTCAGTTTTTCCCCATTGAGGATGATGTGAGCTGTGGGCTTTTCATAAATGGCTTTTATGATCTTTAAGTATGTTCCTTCTATCCTGACTTTCTGAAGGGTTTTTATTTAGAAAGGGTGCTGAATTTTGTCAAAGACCTTTTCTGCATCGATTGACAGGATCATATGGTTCTTACCTTTTCCTTTATTAATGTGATGTATCACGTTGATTGATTTGTGAATTCCTGCATCCCAGGAATGAATCCCACTTGATCATGGTGAATAATTCTTTTATATGCTGTTGAATTCAATTTGCTAGTATCTTAGTGAGAATTTTTGCATCCATATTCATCAGGGATATTGGCCTGTAGTTCTCTTTTTTTACTGGGTCTCTGTCTGGTTTGGGAATCAAAGTAATACTGGCTTCATAGAATGAGTCTGGAAGTTTTCCTTCCCTTTCTATTTCTTGGAATAGCTTGAGAAGGATAGGTAATATCTCTGCTTTAAACGTCTGGTAGAACTCCCCTGGGAAGCCATCTGGTCCTGGACTCCTATTTGTTGGGAGATTTTTGATGACTGATTCAATTTCTTCGCTGGTTATGGGTCTGTTCAAGCTTTCAATTTCATCCTGATTGAGTTTTGGAAGGGTGTGGGTGTTTAGGAATTTGTCCATTTCTTCCAGATTGTCCAGTTTGTTGGCATATAATTTTTCATAGTATTCCCTGATAATTGTTTGTATCTCTGAGGGATTGGTTGTAATCATTCCATTTTCATTCATGATTTTATCTTTTTGGGTCAACTCCCTTTTCTTTTTGAGAAGCCTGGCTAGAGGTTTATCAATTTTGTTTATTTTTTCAAAAAACCAACTCTTGGTTTTGTTGATCTGCTCTACAGTTTTTTTTAGATTCTATATTGTTTATTTCTGATCTTTATTATTTCTCTTCTTCTGCTGGTTTTAGGTTGTCTTTGCTGTTCTGCTTCTATTTCCTTTAGGTGTGCTGTTAGATTTTGTATTTGGGATTTTTCTTGTTTCTTGAGATAGGCCTGGATTGCAATGTATTTTCCTCTCAGGACTGCCTTCGCTGCATCCCAAAGCATTTGGATTGTTGTATTTTCATTTTCGTTTGTTCATATATTTTTTAATTTCTTCTCTAATTGCCTGGTTGACCCACTCATTCTTTAGCAGGGTGTTCTTTAACCTCCATGCTTTTAGAGGTTTTCCAGACATTTTCCTGTAGTTGATTTCAAGCTTCATAGCATTGTGGTCTGAAAGGATGCATGGTATGATTTCAATTCTTGTATACTTATGAAGGGCTGTTTTGTGACCCAGTAAGTGATCTATCTTGGAGAATGTTCCATGTGCCCTCGAGAAGAACGTATATTCTGTTGCTTTGGGATGCAGAGTTCTAAATAGATCTGTCAAGTCCATCTGATCTAATGTATCATTCAGGGCCCTTGTTTCTTTATTGACCGTGTGTCTAGATGATCTATCCATTTCTGTAAGTGGAGTGTTAAAGTCCCCTGCAATGACAACATTCTTATCAATAAGGTTGCTTATGTTTGTGAGTAACTGTTTTATATATTTGGGGGCTCCCATATTCGGTGCATAGACATTTATAATTGTTAGCTCACCTGATGGATAGACCCTTTGATTATTATATAATGCCCTTCTTCATCTCTTGTTACAGCCTTTAATTTAAAGTCTAGTTTGTCTGATATAAGTATGGCTACTCCAGCTTTTTGACTTCCAGTGGCATGATAAATAGTTCTCCATCCCCTCACTCTCAATCTGAAGGTGTCCTCAGGTCTAAAATGAGTCTCTTGTAGACAACAAATAGATGGGTCTTGTTTTTTTATCCATTCTGATACCCTATGTCTTTTGGTTGGCGCATTTAGTCCATTTACATTCAGTGTTATTATAGAAAGATACGGGTTTAGAGTCATTGTGATGTCCATAGGTTTCATGCTTGTAGCGATGTTTCTGGTACTTTGTCTCACAGGATCCCCCTTAGGATCTCTTGTAGGGCTGGTTTAGTGGTGACGAATTCCTTCGGTTTTTGTTTGTTTGGGAAGACCTTTACGTCTCCTTGTATTCTAAATGACAGACTTGCTGGACAAAGGATTCTCGGCTGCATATTTTTTCTGTTCATCACATTGAAAATCTCCTGCCATTCCTTTCTGGCCTGCCAAGTTTCAGTAGAGAGATTGGTCATGAGTCTTATAGGTCTCCCTTTATATGTTAGAGCACGTTTATCTCTAGCTGCTTTCAGAATTTTCTCTTTATCCTTGTATTTTGCCAGTTTCACTATGATATGTCGTGCAGAAGATCGATTCAAGTGACATCTGAAGGGAGTTCTCTGTGCCTCTTGGATTTCAATGCCCTTTTCCTTCCCCAGATCAGGGAAGTTCTCAGCTATTATTTCTTCAAGTACCCCTTCAGCACCTTTCCCTCTCTGTTCCTCCTCTGGAATACCAATTACGCATATATTATTTCTATTTAGTGCATCACTTAGTTCTCTAATTTTCCCCTCATACTCCTGGAGTTTTTTATCTCTTTTTCTCAACTTCTTCTTTTTCCATAATTTTATCTTCTAATCACCTATTCTCTCCTCTGCCTCTTCAGTCTGAGCCGTGGTTGTCTCCATTTTATTTTACAGCTCACTGATAGCGTTTTTTAGCTCCTCCTGGCTGTTCCTTAGTCCCTTGATCTCTGTAGCAAGAGATTCTCTGCTGTCCTTTATACTGTTTTCAAGCCCAGCGATTAATTTTATAACTATTATTCTAAATTCACTTTCTGTTATATTGTTTAAATTGTTTTTGATCAGTTCATTAGCTGTCGTTATTTCCTGGACGTTTTTTTGAGGGGAATTCTTCCGTTTCATCATTTTGGATAGTCCCTGGAGTGGTGTGGAACTGCGGGGCACTTCCCCTGTGCTGTCTTGAACAACTTGCATTGGTGGGCAGGGCGCAGTCAGACCTGATATCTGCCCCCAGCCCACCGCTGGGTCCACAGTCAGACTGGTGTGTGCCTTCTATTCCCTTCTCCCAGGGGCCAGATTCACTGTGGGGTGGCGTGGCCCGTCTGGGCTACTTCCATACTGCCAGGCTTGTGGTGCTGGGGGTCTGGCGTATTAGCTGGGGTGGATCGGCAAGGTGCACAGTGTTGGGAGGGGCAGGCTCAGCTGGCTTTTCCTTCGGAGATCCGCTTCGGGAGGGGCCCTGCGGCACCAGGAGGGAGTCAGACCCGCTGGAGCGGTGGATCCGTAGAAGCACAGTGTTGGGTGTTTTCGTGGTGCAAGCAAGTTCCCTCGCAGGAACTGGTTCCCTTTGGGGTTTTGGCTGGGGAATGGGCGAGGGAGATGGTGCTGGTGAGCGCCTTTGTTCCCCGCCAAGCTGAGCTCTGTCGTCAGGGGCTCAACAGCTCTCCGTCCCATTGTCTTCCAGCCCTCCTGTTCTCCAAGCAGAGTGTTAGCTTATAACCTTCCAGATGTTAAGTCCCGCTTGCTGTCAGAACACACTCCGTCCAGCCCCTCTGCTTTTGCAAGCCAGACTCGGGGGCTCTGTTTGGCCAGCGGGCCGCCCCTCCACCCCGGCTCCCTCCAGCCAGTCCCTCCCACCAGTCCGTGCAGCGCGCACCGCCTCTACGCCCTTCCTACCCTCTTCCGTGGGCCTCTCGTCTGCGCTTGGCTCCGGAGACTCCGTTCTGCTAGTCTTCTGGTGGTTTTCTGGGTCAGTTAGGCAGGTGTAGGTGGAATCTAAGTGATCAGCAGGACGCATGGTGAGCCCAGCATCCTCCTACGCCGCCATCTTTCCCAGGTCTCTCTATCTTTTACTTTTAATCTGGGTATACTGTTAGAGTTGAGGTGCATTTCTTGCAGAACATGTATAGTTGGGTCATATTTTTTTTTTTTGGGTCATATTTTTTAATCCACTCTACCAACTGGTATCTTTTTTCCCATTACACATTATTTTTTTTCTAGATACAGAATAATTTTAACCTTTATATTGCATTAGAAACAATTTATAATATAGCAAATTGTAACAATTATATTGCATTAGAGCAGAGATTTGTTAAAGAATTTTAAAAATTTGTACCCACTGGTATTTCTAGATTGCTGGCTTCCTTCTCTCCAAGTCTGAGATATGAGAGGCAGAAAGTATCACCTTGCTGCTTCTTGGGTCTTAAGATTTCTAGCTTGTCTGCCCTTTCCCCTCCAACTTTCAGAGTTGTCTTATGATTTGTTTACTATGTATTAGGAAAAAATGACATTTCCTCTACTTTCCCGGAAGCAGAAGCCTATATGTTATTTAAAAATAAAACCTTTCAATTTTACAACTGGGATCACAAGAAAGGAAAATTCTCAAAAGATTCTCCAAATCCATAGCATGAACTCAATATGGTACTAGAGTCCTAAAGCTGGGGTCTCCTGTGGGGCATTATTGATCCCAGGTCACATAACTTTTGGTTTAATGGCCTTGTAGGAGGCCTAGAATTGCATATCTACAGTTCTTTAATTATCAGGACAAAAGGAGACATTTTCAGACAGAAATGAAAATTTAACTATTATAGACCATCATTAAAGAAATTTCCAAAGGACTTATTTCTCATAAAAAGGAACATGAATACAGAAATAGGGTCTTAGATGCCAGATGGAATGGCAATCAAAGAAAATATTACATGCGAGTAAAAGTAAATGTTGAATGTAAAAACATAATTATAATGATTAAATAGGGGAATGTAGTAGAATAATGGTCCCCCAAAGATTCAATGCCTTAGTCTTTGGAATTCGTGAATATAATTATCCTGATGGAAAAAAAAGGACTTCATAGATATGATTCAGGTTTCAAACCTTGGGATGAGGAAATCATTCTGGATTATCCAGGCAGACCCAATCTAGCCACAGGAGTCCTTAAAAGCAGAGACCCTTTCCCAAATGGGTCAGAAAGATGAGATGGAAGAAAGAGAAGAAATTCAAATGAAGAGAGGTACCTGAGTTGCCACTGATGACTCTGAAGGGAGTGGGGAAGAGCCAAGGGATATGAGTGGCCTCTAGAAGAACAGTTCCCAGATGGACAACCAGCAAGGAAATGGAGAATTTGGTATTCCAACGGCATGGAACTAAATTCTGCCAACAACCCAAGATGAAGAAGGAAAAAGATCCTCCCCTAGAGCACCTAGAAAGAAATCTATCTCCCGTAAGCCCTTGAACTTTGGCTTGGAGAGACCCATGCAAGACTTGCGATCTACAGAACTTTAAGATAAGGTGTTAAATTTGTGGTAATCTATTATGGTAGCAATACAAAACTAATAAAGAGAGTTATAAGGCACAAGACAGAACTAAAATACAAGGCTACATAACATGTAGGTTGGTGTAGCCTTTAGAAAGGTAAATACATTATATAGACTGAATTCATTTGACTCTGTACCTTGATATTTTAAAGTAATCTCTTTATATAAATAGGATAAGGATGTATAACTTCCAAACCTAGGGAAACAATGTAAAAACAAGAAAAGTATTGCAATAAATTCAAAAGAAGCCAAGAAAGGAAAAACAAAACCAGTCACAGAAAAAGTGGAACAGAGTAAGATGGAGGAAATGAATGCAAAAGACTAAAATTTTAACCAGTAAAAGCCAAAGACTATCAGACTGAACAGAAAAGTTAAATCTGAAATGACATTTATATCCACTAGTTTGTCAAAAATTTCAAAGTCTGACAATATCAAGTGCTGGAGGAGATGTAAAGCAGCCAGAATAGTTAAACACTGCCGGAAGAAATCTAAGTTATTTAACCATTTTAGAAAATAACTTGGAAGTTTTAACTATGGCTGAAGATGAGCATACTACTAGTTATATACCCTGGAAAATATCATGCATTTATCTGAATAAATATTGATAAGAATTATCATTGAAACACTGTTTATAATTGCAAATATTTATTATTGCAGAAATAACTCAAGTGTCCACCAAGGGAACAAACAGTAAATTAGGCTTGCCCACACTACATAACACTATACAGAAGTGGAAACAAATGAACTAGAACACAATCATCAATATGATTTAACAAATATATCAAAAAAGTGAAGAAAGAAAGTTTAAGAATATATACTAAATGATACCATCCGTATAAAATAAAAAAAAAAAAAACAAGCAATATCATCATGTGTTGAGATAAATACATAAGTCTGGGAAATAGGAGAAAAACCACTATGGTCCATCTGGTACTTTCAGGTGGGTCTTTATTTTTTTTGGAGCTAGCCTGGCACTCAGAGCTATGCCATGGTGTTCTCTTGGACATAAAGAATTTCACACAGCATCAACTTATGTGGTCATTCCAGACTATGATGGAGTAAGACAAAAAATAAGACTACTTAATTTGTCTATGTAAAAACAAGGTCACTATGATAACCATAAAAAATATCAAACATTCCCTTCTCTGAGCTAGTATGAGTGAGTTCTGCCTTTTTTTTAATTTTTTTTTCAACGTTTTTATTTATTTTTGGGACAGAGAGAGACAGAGCATGAATGGGGGAGGGGCAGAGAGAGAGGGAGACACAGAATCGGAAACAGGCTCCACGCTCCGAGCCATCAGCCCAGAGCCTCACGCGGGGCTCGAACTCACGGACCGCGAGATCGTGACCTGGCTGAAGTCGGACGCTCAACCGACTGCGCCACCCAGGCGCCCCAGTTCTGCCTTTTTTTTAAAGTCCGTTATAGCTTTAGCCTCCCTCCCGATTTTCCTCTTTCCAAATAACATTTATCAAGATAACCTGTCACAGAATTATCCTTGCTTCCTTATAGCATTTAATCCAGAGCAAAGTTCGCTTATTTAATTCTCTTAAAAATCACTTAACTATGGAGAACAAACAGAGGGTTAGTTACTTTAAGGGTTGTGGGAGGGGGGATGGGCTAAATGGGTAAGGGGCATTAAGGAATCTACCCTGAAATCATTGTTGCACTATATGCTAACTAATTTGGATGTAAATTAAAAAAAAAGAAAAAAAAATCACTTAAGTGACCTAAATCCTATAATAACTGCTTTCTGACACTCTTACTGAGATGCCCGTGGTATGGGTTCTTTATCACTCAGGGAGTAATAAATCCAACTTGTTCAAATACAGGTGTGTCCCTGGTAGTCTACGGCTAAAGAGTGTAGACAAGGCAATACATAAAGAAAAACAAAGAATATTAAACATAAAATTAGAATAGGAGTTCTAGTTGTGGATAGAATGGGATGTATTTATTTAATAACAAATGCTTACTGGTTTTTACAAGTGCTAAGCCATGAACTTAAAAAGTCTTAAAACGTACTTAACAAAGACTAACTTCTTTAATTCTTACAAAACTCTACGGGAGTATTTCAATTATCCCCATGTGGGGGAAGGAATAATTATCCCCTAAATGGGGAAACTAAGTATGGAGAGGAGAGGTTAAGGAACTTTCCCCAAAGTCACTAAGTTAGGAAATTGTAGATTTTGTATTTATATCCAGGAAGTTGGGCGCCTTCGGTGTGTATCTGAAACTACTACTCCCTGTCATCTTGGAAGGATGCAGGAGGGAGTTTCGATTATATATATATCTATATAAATACAGACACACACTTGCTAATATATTTGAAACAGACTGGAATGAATTAGAAATATAGTTAATGGAGATTATGAAATAGTGTGTGTCATTTTAACATAATAATATAATAAAGCTACCAAAGTAATACAGCATCAACTCTGGTAGCCTAGCAGTGAAAATTATTCTGACTTTTGTGTGTCAGTTGGGAATAAAAACTAAATTTCTATCAAGAACATCCTGTCCAATTAAATTACTATTAAAATGAAACGTTCTGCATTTATACTGATAACAAGAACAGATACTTCTACTGAATGTACCAAATTAATTTTTTAATCCTCACAGCAATATCATGACATAGGTACAATTGTAATCTCAAAATTCTAAGATGAGGAAACTGAGGAACAGATTAAGTACTTTGCCTAAGATCACACAGCTAGTTAATGGCATTTGACATTTGATTTCAGAGGCTGTGCTCTTATCCTCTCTGCTATACTATGACGTGGCAATTACTAGAAGCCATGTTCTTCCCCCATGTCTTACCTCAACTTCCAGAAGTCTAATATGAAGGGTGCCTTGACGAGAAAATGCAGTGAGTTCTTAAACAGCCTATTTTGTTATTGTTGTGAGGGGTAACTGAAGGAATTGGGAATATTGGTAATACTCATCTGGAAAATGAATCCTCAGTATTTTAATAAGAAACAGTTTAGATTGTCATCCATTTCTAACAGTGAATTTTTTTAAACTAAATAATTTTTGTTCTAATGCCAAAATATATGCCACATGTGTGTTTTGAACTGTTTTTCACCGTGGAAATACATAATTGGATTCTCAAAATATTTTAAATAAGAGATCTCATACTTAGTCTACTTAAGACCTATTTGTAAAATAATATGTGTAGTCATTCAAAAGATATATTAGAGTTCAAAGGTTGAAAAAACACGCAATAGTTTAATAATTCATTCATTCATGTAGGAAAACAGCGGAGCATTTTAGGCATTCAAAATCTCCTGATGTTGCATTTATTACCCATTGTCTTCCCTGAAAACCCACCTTTTTCTTGAAATAGCATTGCTTCTTTGAACAACCTTATTTGAGTGCTAGTTCACAATTACAAAGAAATTCTCTTGGATTTAAGTCTTAATTTCTGTATAGGAACTGACAAGAGATTCCGAAGACTTAAAAATAAAATCAGTTACAAGAAGCTTTCCTTTTCGTTGTTATTCTGTTGTTCAGTCAGTTAAAATAAGTATTAAATGCCTTCTCTGTGTATCGCCCTACCACTGTGTTAGGAACCACATACCAAAGGGTGCTGTAGGGCCAACAACAGTGTCAACAGTGATTTTTTAAATTTTTCTTAAGTATTATAAATGTGTTGTAGTAATTTAAGGTATATTTAACCAAAGCAGTTTTAGTTCCAAGAAGGTTGATTGAACCCACCTCCCTGTCACCTACAAGCACTATACTCTCAAGAACTGATGTCAAACAAATAAAGAAAGCTTCTATTTTGAAAATTAATCAAGTTCTACATGTAACAGTGATTATGCTTAAAGTTTTTTGAAGATATTCTTGTATATTATTCACAGACATTTCTTTTATCTTTTTCAGACTGATATATTTATGGGGACATAAATTCCATCAATTTCTTTTTAATAATATAGGGCACTGTTTTTAAGATAATACCTTTATTCTTTGATCAATTTTGAAACTATATTTAAAACAATGGTTGACAATTATCTCTCAGCATTTAATGTGCTTCAAAGCTCACTGCCAGTCCTTTCTGGCTATGGTTAAGTCAGATTGAGCTATTGTTTTTGATAAATCTTTTCTTATATTAAACCAAGACATTACACAGATCTTCCCTGACGTACCCTGTTATGTTCTCAATAAATCCAACGTAAGTGAAAATACCAATAAGCCAAGAAAGCATTTAATACATCTAACCTATCAAGCATCATAGCTTACTCAGCCTAGCCTACCTGAAACATGCTTAGAACATTTATATTAGCCTACAGTTTATTTTATAATAAAGTGTTGAATATCTCATTCATTTTACTGAATACTAAAAGTGAAACACAGAATGGTTGTAGGTGTATTGGCTGTTGACCTTCATGATCGTGTGGCTGACTGGGAGCTGCAGCTTGCTGCTACTGCCTAGCATCATGAGAGAATATCATAGCACATACTGCTATCCATGAAAAAAAAAATAAAAATTCTAAATTCCAAGTCCATTTTCTACTGAGTATATATCACTTCGCAGCACCACAGATCTGAAAAATCCTAAGTTGAACCATACTGAGTCAAGGACCATCTGTACAGTTTTATAAAGCTAACATGATAGTTCTTGAGATCATTTTCTGCATCATAATTAATTCTACAGTAACCAACAGACTCATCACCTCTCCTGTGCAATTCATAAATGGATAGCTTGCTTCTTCTTTGTGCTTGTGTCTGCTGCTTGGATAATCTCTTGAATTATGTTTAGATCACAAATCACAATATTTGACTGAGGTCATAAAGCATTAATTTTTTTTTCTTACATTAGACTATTTCAGAGGTCCCTGTATTTGGAATTGTAGTACTTTTACAGAGGCCTCTTGACTTTTTCTGTTTGGTTATTATTGGGGAGGTAAAGAAGGTCTAGGCTTGCTCCATTGTGGTTTCTAGTCAAGTGGAAGTTACAGGGGGTTCATTTCATAAATTTAGATGAGGTTCTTCCACAATATTCCAATGAAAGGTATTTAGGTCCTGATTAAAAATAAGAGGAGAGTATCTCTCTTTCTTGTTTCTCAGTTGAATATTCTGATTTTATCTTGTCAATTATGGGTGTTGAGGAGACTGATGGTGGGGAAGGAGCTAGCACATGAACACTAGCTGTGCTGTAAAAGGTATGGACAGACTTCTCAGAAACCACTTTCTCTGTAAAGAGCTCAACACACACTGCAGCTGGTTTGCTCTCCAATGCCACCTGTTAGCAGAGACAGGAGGGCACTGAGTGATGGACCTATTACTGCTCTTGTCTCCAGCCTTTGCTCTGCTGGGTTGGGGTCAGCGTCTCCTCCTACCTTTTTCAGAGACTTCACTCATTGACATAGGGGTTATTCCTTTGCCTTGAGGTCCCTGTTCCTCCAATCTTCTATTGATATCATCTTAGCAAATACAAACTCCTTTAAGGATTTAGCTTCTAGATGGGCTCTCTCCTTGTTTCCAGAGCTGATGCCATTTTTCTCTATTTGTATGTTCCATTGGTCATTTTAGGGACTTAGAGAAAGAGGTCCACGTGCCTATGCTCACAATGCCATATTTCCTGGAAAAAAACTACTGTCATGTCTTGACTCCAATAAAACAGAACAGTGTTATCTTTTTAAGTATTTATAGGAACAAACATATGTCACCTAATTTCTCTGAGTGACCCTGATTCATATAAGATAAGAATATTTAAAAATACATGAGATTGTTCAGGGGCGCTTGGGTGGCGCAGTCGGTTAAGCGTCCGACTTCAGCCAGGTCACGATCTCGCGGTCCGTGAGTTCGAGCCCTGCGTCGGGCTCTGGGCTGATGGCTCAGAGCCTGGAGCCAGTTTCCGATTCTGCGTCTCCCTCTCTCTCTGCCCCTCCCCCGTTCATGCTCTGTCTCTCTCTGTCCCAAAAATAAATAAACGTTGGAAAAAAAAATACATGAGATTGTTCAAAATATGCATCTTCATAGCAGTGCCAATCATGTTAAGATTTAAATTTCACTAACTGTATCAACAGCTTGACAAAGACCTCACTCTCTTACTACAAAGATGTACCATCTGCTCCAAAATTGCAAATATGCAGTCAGGTTCCCCTCCCCTTTTTAAAACAGGACACGCTGTAGCACTGTCTATGTAAAACTCACCCTGAAACCTCCAACAACACGTTATTATTGACTTAAATCCCCACTTACAACGTCCTTAACTTGGAAAGTAACATTAATGGATAGTATAAATTAAAAGAAGCAGTTTGGTACTTGTATGTTATCAAAATACAATGACAGAATGTTAGCAGTTAGAATTTCAAAGAATTGCAACATTTGTTTCAAAGCGAGTAATGAAAAAGAATTGAAATATCCAATCATATAAGGTCTGTAACCAGCTCCACATATTTGCTATAAATATTATTCTGATGACCAAATGTATTAGTCAGCTAGGGAGGCCGTAACAAAATACCACAGCCTAAGTGGCTTAAGTAGCAGAAATTTATATTCTGACAATTCTAGAGGCTTGAAGTCTAAGATCAAGGTAGTGCAGAGTAGAGGTGTGGCAAGAATTGCAAACAACTGCCTTCTTGTTGTGTCCTCACCTTGCCCTTTCTCTGTGTGCACACATCCTTGGTGTGTCTTCCTCTTCTTGCAAGGACACCACTCCTATTGGATTCAGGTTCCACTCATTTGACTTCATTTAACCTTAATTACCTCTTTACAGACCCTATCTCCAAAAAAATGTCACAATGGGGATTAGGACCTCAGC
>NW_024423228.1:0-14354 GCF_014898765.1 Herpailurus yagouaroundi
TTAACAGACTGCGCCACCCCGGCACCCCAACATGTTTCTTTAAAGAGTAAGTTCCACTACTAATGATTTGACTCCTACACATTTACTTCCCCATGTTACAAACACTGCCACTCCATGTTTATGTGTGGAATACACTAATGAACTGAATTAACTTCATCCAAATCTTTCTCGACCCTTGATATATAACCTTTGAAAAATATTAATACTATTCAGATTCTAACATTTTAGTATCATTAAAAAAGTATTTAACCTGTATGTAATATGGCATTTGAAACTGTTGAAGAAATAACAAATCCGTTTGTGCATGTTGAGCTGTTCTTATGGGTTTAAAAATTCGTCTCAAAAAATAAATTCCCTAGGCAGATGCAAGGCATTATGTCACGTTCATATGGACACACATCCCTAGGTCATACATGATATACTGGTGAAATGGAATATTTCCCGCTAGATGTATTCTTTCTCTTAGTAAAATTGAACTATTTATGTGAAAATAACTGTCCACAGTACACTCGTTGTAATATTAACATAACTAAATCAATGCTTTTTCCCTCTTGTTACATTTGTGATTTTCAAGGCAGCAAAGTCTAATACAATTCTCACACCTCATTTACCTCTTAGGGAAAATAAAATTTTCTCAAGTTCCAAGATATTTGAAGCGATGCAATTTACAGAAGCAGTAGGTAGAGTGTGGCTCTCGGTATTATTTACGTTTCTTTAGTAGTAACTTAAGTTAGCAACGTCTCTTTTTACGTCCAGTGTACTCTGAGTAACTCCTTACACGACAAAAGCCAGAAACAAAAATTGCCTCCCAAGGATTTGGGCTGGCGGTGAAACCTCAGGGATTTGTGTAGGAAGAGCGGCGCAGGGTCCGGGAGGGCTCTCGGCTCTCGTCACTACTCGGCTCGTCTCGGTTTCCTCTCGGTTCTTGCTCGGCTCTGTTCGGCCCCTCCTCCCACGGGGCGGGGGGTTGGGGAGACAGAGAGAGATAGAGACAGAGACAAGGAGAGCGGCGGCAAGTTCGGCGCATGCGTTCACGTCTGTGGCTGCTTTTAGGGCCGTGCTTTGCTGTGTATTTTCACTTCCTTCTCTTCAGAGCTGTATCCGGGTCGTTGCTTTCTCTATTGTCTCAGGCAAACGGCCTCGGACTTTGCGAATTCTGGGTCTTTTGTTGCATCTGGTGCAGGCTAATAAAGTTTTTCTTTCTTTTCTTTTCTTTTTTTTCTAACAGTTTTGACGGAGGAAATTTACTGCCCGGGGCTGCTGGGGCCTGAGGGCGCCTCTGACAGGGGAGCCGTGGGAAGGGGCGCGAGCTGCAGGGGCCGGTTCGGCGAGGAGTAGGGGGCGGGGTGGGGGGCGGGAGGGGACCGGGGCCGCTCTAGAGGCGCCCGGGTCCGGTCGCTGCACCGATTTTAAGTAGCATCTTTCGGATTTGTTGCCGCGGTATCAGTCCCGACCTCGGCGCTGCCTGGGCTCTCGAAGCCTCTCCCTAGGTCTCCTCCAAACGACCACCTCACGGATTCCTTAGTAAGTGTGTCGGAGGCCTCCGGCGGGAGAAAGGTGCATTTCAGCCCTTCTAGAAGTCAGGGCCTGTGGGAGCAGGGTGGGGGTGGCAGATTCCTGCGGGAAACTGGACCTTTTTTGGACCTTCCACGTACACGGGAATGAACAGGCTTCATTACCTGGGCTTTGCGGTTTCTTTGTATTGACTGTTACTATATCTAAGTGAGGGATTATGAACAAGTGGCAGAAACATAACAATGTGCAAGAGGGTCAGCTTCGCTTTTGGCCGGCCTGGGTTCGCCTTTGCCGTACCCCAGGCTGGAGCTGTAGGTGTTGCTGCCCAGCCCTCCCCAGCCCGCGTACCCACCGCGAGCTTCTTACACCATTTGCTGAGAACTGAATTAGACAAAGATTCCCTGCACGAGGTCATCTGTGTCTTCCCTCAGCATCACAGGTGTCTTCTGCCCTTGGTGTGATTATTAATGACGATGTAATGCTTTTCTCTTAACAGTGGATCGCAGCTCCAAGAGGAGGCAGGTGAAGCCTTTGGCAGCTTCTCTGCTAGAAGCTCTCGATTATGATAGTTCAGATGACAGTGATTTTAAAGTTGGAGATGCCTCAGGTAAATGTTTCCTTCTCTCTTCCCTTTTCTCAGCTTCCTGGAATTGGGCTTATTTTCAGAGCCTATTAAAAATCGGTTTTGATTTAAGTGTCAATTTAAAGTTAAAGCACATAAACTTCATTTATTTTGTCCATGTGATTTCCCTAAGGTTCTTTTACTAGAACCTACCGTTGCTTCTGTTTATGTTGATACTCAGATAATTAGCAGGCAGAAAAAAACTTATTCCATTGATTCGAAAGCATTTTCTCTATTCTTTACTCAAAAATGTATTTATGCTTATTTTATGGATAGAGGGGAAAAAAAAAAACGAGAAGTATTGCGAAATCAATAAATACTCTGGGAGTATCGTGAGCCATATACAGCCCATGAGCAGGGTTCTTTTCAAATCACTTGACACCCTCTGAGGGGAGTTTTGCTGTTTGTCTGTTAGCTCCCTTACCAGAATAAAATTAGCCAGTGTGAAAAGTTGTACTTCGTGGTAGGTGTTGGACCTTGTGGATTGGGCCTTCCAAACAACTCTGAAGTATAAAGATACATGTTTGCTCATTATACTTTGTGATTCTAAAAACAGTAAACTTTAAAAAGGTCATATATTCACATACTAAATGGAAAACAGAAAAATATGGTTTTCCATGGTATCTTCTGTTTATTGTGCTTCATGTATATAGTTTTAATTGCAGGAATCTGAGAAATGCATACAAATTGTGTTTATTTTATGTGAAAAATACTAATACACACGAACAATAAAATTATTTTAAATCTGTCCCCTTTTGTTGGAGATTTAAATAAAATGAGAAGTTAAAGCCTTTTCAATTTCATTCCTTTAGTATTTTTAATATATTCTTCCGGAGAGCTTTCTATACTTAGTCCTTTCTCTCTCCTTTCCTCTGGTTTTTCTTTTTTTTTTTTTTCTCCTGCTAGGGATGGTAGGAGATGAAATTAGGTTGTGTTGTTTCTGATATTACTTTCAATAGCATCAGCAAGTAGAATTTGCATTGTGATTTACTGAGAACATTTTATTTCCATAATCTCATTTAACTTTTATAATAACTTAATGAAGGAGATACTATTTTACAGAAAACAGGACTGAATTCAAAGAACTTGCATGGGGTCACTTAGGCCATAATGGATATATTTGACTCCAAAATTTAATAATCTTTTTACTGCTTTGATCCTAAAAGTAAATAGATGTGATTTTAAACTGAAGCTACCTGGATGTTATGACTAATTGAGGTCACTCCCAACAGTCAAAAGTTAAGTTTATCTTGCCTTTTAATCTTTGCTTCTCAGCTACTTTCTTTCTCATTTAGTCAACTCACTGATGTTTGGTCCCTCCAAAGAAGGGGAAAAAAAGGGACGGGAGGTAAAATCCAAAACTATTTAAGTTCTCTTGGTGAGAACCTTGGTAGATAAGAATATTTTTGGTTAGAGTGTAGTTTTGGTCAAGGTTGTTAACTGTGACAACAGTCGTTGGGTCTCAGAAGTTATGAGTTATTTGAACACCAATTATGAAAAAACTCTAAAGCCAAATCTTTAAGTGTTCCATAATTGTTTCTGTGACAATAAATCCTCACTTGGTAGGTTTTTTTGTTTTATTGAGATGTAGTCATTTACAGGTATCACTAGCACTTGTCTTTACAAAGGTTAAAACGATCTAATGATACAAACTACTTTCTCAAGATAATTTTTGGTATCAAGCTAAGTATAGATTCCTGATCTTGTAAATCTTAATCAGAATTGATGGGAATTATCACTTATGTATGAAAAATGGGAGGATGAGTTGTTAGGCTGATAATTTTTTTAAAAATCTCTTAAAAACACTAAAAATATGTATACATTCTGTTCCCTCTTGTATCATACCTAGTCTGTTCTATTTGTAATTTACTTCTTTGGCCCCTGTGCAGTTCTTATGCTATTGTAAAGGAGATTATAGTAGAAAATGATTTTGTTTAAAGTGGTTAATAGCAATTGAATCTTATTTTCCATTTTTGGTTAAGGTGCATTCGTGTCCCTCATAGCTGAGGTGGTGGCTTACTCTAGATTACTAGTGTTTCCTGTTTGTATCCTTTCTTTGCCTGAGGTAGTTGAACTCTTACAAGAAACAAGACATAGATTCTTCGTTGGTTTTCAGTCATGTTAGAGTTGTGGGATCCCAATCCTATGTATGAGTAGATGAAACTGAAGTGGAGAAATAGCTTACCATCTGTCTGATCAAAGCTTTTAAAAGCAATGTCTAGAAATGACTTGTTGAATGAACTACTGACTCCCTTAGAACTTAATATTAAAATGATTAGATTGGTTGGCCTCCATTTTTATTCATGGGATTCTGTGCATCAATTTCTTTTGCTCTTCATTTTGAATTCAGAAATTCTGGCTAAAAAACTTCACATTTCTGTTTGGCTTTGAGAATAAAGACAATTCTGAAAGATTATATTCAATACCTTTGCAGGTAAATGTAATTTTATTCATGTAGTTCTCCGTGATAAAATACAAAAAGGTAAATATTGATCAAAAAATGACCTGCCAATAAGATTGGCAAGTGATGTTAATGGCCACAAGTCCTTTAGAAAAGTACAAACTGAAAATAGATCATCTTTTGTTTTTTCTTTAATGTGAAATTAGAGCTGAATTTCTTTTTTTTAAATACTTTATTTTTAAGTAATCTATACATCCAACATGGGGCTCAAACTCACGACCCCAAGATCAAGAGTCACATTAGAGCTAAATTTCTCATTTTTGGTTGAGGGCAGTCAGTAAATAAATTGTAAAATTAATAAGTCTTAAAACATTAGAATTATGGTGATAACCACCAGAAGAACCATATGTAGACATGTTAAACTGAACCACATAAAATTACCATTTTAGATTATTGGCAGTTTTATCATTTAACCTAGTTAGACTGGTTATATTTGAGACTTGATCCTAGGATTGGGGTTAGGACAGATTACATTTAGTAATCTGATCAATGTTTTTGAAGATGAGTGCTTGTATTCCTTCTAAATAAAACAAAATAGCAGTGTTGTTTCCACTAACACACTGGCCAAGGTAGGATGATTAACTTTAGATCTTGGGCCATAGTTAGTTTAGTTAGGACAAATTGCCAGAAAATAATTTACCTGAAGGGTCAGGCTGCTACTTTGCTTTGGTAGTATTTTACACTTAATCTAATTTAGGCTAATTGGTCAAGATATGTTTATTGATCTTTAGTTTTGTTTAAAAGCACTTTGCTGGATATTATGGTGATTTCACAAAGAAAAGTGATGATATTAAAATAATTAAATCAGTAAAATGATGCAAGGCATGATTGATTACTTGTGTAGTTTAAGTCAAGGAGATAGGACTACTTTATCTAGAACAATTCATTGAGGAGATGAGTTGAACTAGAAACTGAAGGAGAAGCAGCCTAGGTGAGGGAAACCTTAATATTAGAAGTGTGGAGCCTGGAAAATGTCCAGGGGATTGGGGATCTGGATTGAGTAAAAGAATAAAAGAGATGTGCTTGGGAAAATATAATGAGGTTAAATTGAGGCTTTATATTGCTGGACTAGGGTTTCTCAATTTTTTTTTTTTTTTAACGTTTATTTATTTTTGAGGCAGAGAGAGACAGAGCATGAACGGGGAGGGTCAGAGAGAGGGAGACACAGAATCTGAAACAGGTTCCAGGCTCTGAGCTGTCAGCACAGAGCCTGACAAGGGGCTCGAACTCATGGACCGCGAGATCATGACCTGAGCCGAAGTTGGCCGCTTAACCGACTGAGCCACCCAGGCGCCCCTAGGGTTTCTCAATCTTGGCACTATTAGCATTTTTGTTACATAACTCTTTGTAATGGAGGCTTGTCATGTTTATTGTAGGATGTTTAGCAGCATCTGTTTTCTACTTACTAAATGCCTGTAGTATCTCTTCTTCCTTCCACCGCCACAGCACCCCTGTCTCTCATGGTGACTATTCATCCATTGCCTCTAGTCATTGCCAAATGTTCTCTGAGGGACAGAATTCAAATTGTTCTTACTTGAGAACCACTGGTCTAAATTTACCCAAAAAATGTTAAATGACACAGATAATGAATAGAAGAGGAGTTGTGTTGGTTGACTGGTTGACTTTTTAAGAAGGATGTACAGGATTAGTCAAAAATGGCCTCAAGGAGATAACTGAATAACCTGTAGACTGGTGTTCTGTCTATTCTGTATTGTGTATATTTATAAATGCTAATCGCTATTGCATTAGATCAATGAAGGGAATAGTTAATTAAGGTTGATGAACAAAGATGATTCTTTACATGGCAAAGGTAAAATAAAACTGAGTCAAATCATACCAATTTTATTGTTTAATATTTATCATGGGGAGAACTTAAGCACTGAATATTGTGAAAGAATTCTTGAAAGTTGTTTTTTAAAATCTGTGTCTGTAAAAAATTGCTTAACTGTCAAACAGCTATTGTTTCGAGAGAGAGTTTGCTATATTGTGTATTTGAGAAAGGTTACTTTTTACTTAACTGAATAGAAAAGAGGGATTTCAATTTTAAAGCTTTTTTCCTAAAAAAAAATAAATTTATTGAAGAGTTAGAATTGCTTCTAATGCTAAGTATCTGACTTACGTGATGTATCTGACTTATTTCTCTAGTCTATTATTACCTTTAAAAAAAAAAGATGTAAGAGTGATGGATTTGGAACTTGACAGAGTCATTGTTTGAATTTGTAATAATAGGAAATTTTTCTTTGCAGCCTACAAAAATATAATTATAGACAAAGACTCTGATTTTCTCATTGTTATTTTTGTCAAGCTATGTTTGTAACTAAATATTGTTTATCTCCATCCCTCAAGTGCATATGTACCAAAAAGAAGTGATGACTAATCAGATGTGAAGAAGTTATTTTTCAGAAATCAAAGA
This sequence comes from Herpailurus yagouaroundi, assembly GCF_014898765.1. Lineage (NCBI taxonomy): Eukaryota > Metazoa > Chordata > Mammalia > Carnivora > Felidae > Herpailurus > Herpailurus yagouaroundi. The sequence goes on from NW_024423228.1 coordinate 7,012, forward strand.
AAGATAAAATTTGATATAATCCTGATGCCTGCAGTTGGAGTGTGAATAATGTATTGTATTTGGAGAATGAAGGGTTGGGTAAGCTACTAGGTTTTGGATTTGTGGAAAAATTTCAGATTCATCTAATAATATGTTAACATATGTAAAGCATTTAAATCTTTTTTCAAATTGCTTTCTATTCAGACATGATTATAAAACAAAAACAGAATCAAAGAGTATCAATTTCCCTATACATTTAAAAATAAATGATTGGCATTGGCAACAACAACAACCAAGACAAAATCATAAAAATTTTTAACATTTTGTAAAATTTACCAAGCAATAGCAAAGTTGGATTGGTCTCAGCTTTTTTTTTTTAATTTTTTAATGTTTATTTATTTATTTATAAACATTATTTTTAATATTTATTTGTCTACCAGAGGTAGACAGAGTGAGAGCAGGGGAGGGGCAGAGAGAGAGGAAGACACAGAATCTGAAGCAGGCTCCAGGCTCTGAGCTGTCAGTGCAGAGCCCAGCGTGGGGCTTGAACTCATGAAGGGTGAGATCCTGACCTGAGCTGAAGTCAGATGCTTAACTGACTGAGCCAACCAGCTGCCCCTAGATTCGTCTCAGTTTTGATTAGGTACCCACGTTTGTGCCCCAGTTAATCTTACTTTTGTTATCTGTTGTTGTTTTTATTGGTAAAAATTATTAGGAATGCCTTTTAGGTATTTCTAAAAAGTATCTCTGGTAATGGGGACCATCTCTCTTAATTATGGCATTGCTTGCAAGATGTTCCAATTTTCTGTAGTCAGTATGCACAAAGACTCTTTTTTGACTTAGAAGTGTTTAGTTAATTCTGCTTATTATTTATTAGATCCTTATTTTAAAATATCTAGAAATTATTTTACCATAAGTAGTGTTTCATTGTAGGTTGGGTTTAATTATGAGTGGTGTTAAAAAAAAATCACAATTTTCTTAACAATTTGCAGAACTGCTGGACTGAAAACAAGTTACCTGGTTGTGGGTGATATTCTTTATTTTTCAAATTCAGGAAGCTCACAAATCCAAAAATGTTTCTTAAGTTTGGTACACACTTGTTTCATGGTAAAACCTAATTGGAACTGATAGTTTATTTGTAGTGTTGCCTTATCGTACTTATCATACTTTTTAATGCAGATACGTGTTTCATTATAGGATAGTGCCACAGACCTCACTGGAGATTTTAGTGTAATATATTGTGTATATACCATGTTACCCTTCTAAAATCTGAAAAAAATCAAAATTTTGAAGGACATCTGGCTCCAAAAGTTTCACCTAAGGGATTGTTGACCTACATGGTACTGCCATTGTGTTCTATGTAAGATTATTTAGAGAGGTTCCTCCCCCCACCTGCCACAGTTTTGAATAAGTCTTGGGTTCCTGCATGGTCATCTTGAGATTGACAATTATTTTGTAGGGTCAGCCAGTATCTATTGTATGTTAGTCTTTATTTTTTATGTGATTTAACTTGCAGGATTTTTTTAATCAGTCATTTGTAAAGTATTCCTAGGGTATTTTAGATACTTGATACTAATTACAACTTTCTATCTTTTAATGCCCAGTTAATTATAGTGGCTAAGGCTGGTTAACAGAAATTAAAATGGTGTGGAAACATAGACTTTTTTCCACCATTTTTATTACCCTTTTCTTGGTTATATGCTCAAAAAATTTATCACTCTACAGATTTTGCTGATGGTGTTGACCACGACCTGATTATGACTGGTTGTTTCTTATTTCTTCCTGTTCCTTTCCTTTTTTCTCCTTTCCTTTATTTTAGATTTTTATTAATTTGATTAGGTATAAAGAGGATTTGAAGGTTACTGGGTAGTGTTGGTCTAAGACAGCCTGGCCTGCCCTCATCAGGAGTGGAAGAAACTTGCCAGAAAGCTTGAAGTCCTGCATGAATTCTTTAATATTCTCAGCCTATCTTTCTAGTGACTACTGTGGTTGCTCATTTCCAAGATAGATTCTCTTTTTAAAAAATTATTAATTTCTTTCATTCTGGGGGCTAGTGTAGTTACTGCCTAGAATTTTTGAAAGTTTAGGTGGCTCTTACTGATAGGAAAGGTATCCTAATAAGCAGGAAAATTTATAACAGCTCTTGCAACTTCTATTAACTGTGCTAGTGCTATTGTCTCTTTTCACCTGTGAACTTGGTACTCATAAAATTGATTGATATGTTAGGGATGTTGACTATCATAAATACCTGTGCTCATTTTTGCTGGGTAAAGAGTGAAAGAAATGAAACCAAGTTTTTTGGGCCAGATTTTTCTTGTTCTGAATGTGACTCAACACTTGTAGGTTCATACAGTTTATGAAAGGAAGATGGAAGAGAAGAAGAATTTGATCTGTATTATATAATTAAGTTAAAATTAAGTGCCCAATTTAAAAAGAAACACCTTTACTTTTAGGGGAAAAAAACTGTTTCTAGGGTACCAAATATAGCATGAGCTATATGACACAAAATAGTGCTCTGCTTTTTAAAGCATGTTTTAATTTAGAGTTACATATATTCATCTTCATTAGTGCTATATTGAATTAAAACCATTATACCAACTTCATTGATTTATTTAATCAGGTTGGGAATGTCTACCATTCTTTGACTTAACTTTGTTTATATTGTTTTGCAAGTTGCTCACAAATTTTGGTGGTTTCATTTGTGTCAGCGTTGTGTGTGTGTGTGTGTATGTATATACATATGTGTGGTTTTTTTTTCTCATATTTTCAACAGATTCTGAAGGGAGTGGTAATGGAAGTGAAGATCCTTCAAAGGACAGTGGAGAAGGTTCCTGTAGTGATTCTGAAGAAAATATTTTAGAAGAAGAACTGAATGAAGATATTAAAGTAAAAGAAGAACAACTTAAAAATTCTGCAGAGGAAGAAATACTGTCCTCAGAAAAACAGTTAATTAAAATGGAAAAGAAGGAGGAAGAAGAGAATGGAGAAAGACCTAGAAAGAAAAAGGAGAAAGAGAAAGACAAGGAAAAAGAGAAGGAGAAAGAAAAAGAGAAAGAGAAGGAAAGAGAGGAGAAAGAAAAAGCGACAGTATCTGATAATGTGGCTGCTTCTGCTGCTTCTACCACACCAGCCATAAGTCCTCCTGCTGTTAACACATCTCCATCAGTCCCCACTACAACAACTACTACAGAGGAACAAGTCAGTGAGCCAAAAAAGTGGAACCTTCGTCGAAATCGACCACTTTTGGATTTTGTATCCATGGAAGAGCTGAATGATATGGATGACTATGACAGTGAAGATGACAATGATTGGCGACCTACTGTAGTAAAGAGAAAGGGAAGATCTGCATCTCACAAAGAAGGAAGTGATGGAGACAATGAGGATGATGAAGATGAGGGAAGTGGAAGTGATGAGGATGAGAATGATGAAGGCAATGATGAAGATCACAGCAGCCCTGCCAGTGATGGGGGTTGCAAGAAGAAGAAGAGTAAAGTTCTTAGCAGAAACAGTGCTGATGATGAGGAACTGACCAATGATAGCCTGACACTATCTCAAAGCAAGAGTAATGAGGTAGATCAACCCAATTTTTATGATATCTGTCTGTCTGGGGAAAAGGGAATTCTTCTCTAAACCATTCTGCTCGTTATATTAAGTAGCTTCCTTGAAATCCTATTTATAGACAGTTGTGGGAGTGAATGAGCACCTTACTGTAACATTTATTCATTTGGTCAGCCAGCCTTTATTGAGTATCTACTATTTGTCACCGTCCTCAAGGAGCTCACAATCACCGTCTTCAAGGAGCTTACAGTCTATATAGTTAGAGAAATATTTTTATACCCATAGACTAGGGAAACGGTAGTTTTCCTTTCCCCTTTCTATTCTCTCATCCCATTGTTCATAGGACTGCTGAACGGTGCTCAGTGAATTATGGAAACAAAGGTCACCTTTATTTCAACTTAGTTATATCCTGTATCCACATGAAAATTTAGATTTCTAGAATAGAGTAGGACAACAAACAGCTTAATGATTGCCTCAGACTTTTAGAGACTCACTTTAAGGTTACTTCCTTTACCAGTTGTAACACTCATCATCTGAATAGTCACCAAGTCTTTGCTTTAGATGTAGGGGAGTATATGTATACGTATATTTAGTGAATAAGTTCTGTCTGCAAAGAAATGAAAAAGAAAAATCAAACATTCCTGTCATAAAACAAACATTTCTGTTATAAAACTACAGTAATGACTCCTTCCACTTGAAGTTCTACTACCGAAAGTTAGGTTTATCCATTGGGCCCAAGATGCAACATTCAAGACTCTTCAGTCAAACACATCTATGTCTGTTTGTCTGTGTGTTTATGTATATGTTTTTCTTCAAAAGAAAGATTGAGTTGTCGTCTTACATGTAGATGTACCTGTTACATCAACATGTAGAACTATAATTAAGTCTGTCATTTCTGTTAATGTGTTTATTGTCATGAAAATTCACTTCTTTAGCAAGCACTTTTTTTTTTCTTCATATCATTGAAATAGGGTAAACTGGTAGGGAGAATTTCCTTGTATACTTTATTCTTTTACATTACTTCTACTTAAAAGTTTTTCATAGCAGTGATTACCTATTTTAAGTAGGTTTCATTTAAAAACTTGGTAATTTTTCTTACTAGAATACTAAGTAACAGGCTCTGAGTGGGTTATATGCTGGTAGTGATGAAATAGTTTATATTTTAAATTATAAACATTAGCAAACTTCTGGGTTATCCACTTTCATGTGAAGAATGTTGCCTGCTTCCAGTGCTATCCTAATTCTTATATTTAGGTAATGGAAAATTGTCATTTGGAATATGATATTTACAATGCTATAGCACAAACAGTTCCATATTCCCAGTGCCAATTTAGGGAAATAGAAATATGGAAAAATCAGTTGTTCAGATTTGATTTAGGCTTTATCCAGTGTATTTTTTGATTTGATTTGATTTAGGCTTTATCCAGTTTATTTTATAGTATTTAGTACTCAGTTTCTCTCAAGTTAGTAAGTTTACCTTTGGCAGCATCACTTTCTTACTTCATTTTTATTAGTCTGACGTTCACAAAAGTAGGCTGGCTCACGACAGAGGCAGAGTTAGATTAATGGTAAGGTGCGGAAAATACCAGCATATGTTTAGAAATTTGCCACATAGAATGTATACATTATCTACTTGTTAATAATCTGTAATACATAACATATTGCTTAAGAGGTTGTAGACTGTCCTTTATGGTACATTGGAAGGCCACATGTGCTATTTTAGGGTTTTTTTTTCCTACCAGAAGAGACTTTAAATAATGGGACTTTATAGATTTAGATTAAGTCCCAAAGAAATGAGATTCCGGAGTATTTCTTGGAAATGTGCCTCAGTAAAATTGTCAAGAAGTTGCTTATAGTAGCTAAATTAATTTCTCTTGTGTTAATTTATGTTAATTTTCCTTTTGCTGTACCCCCTGCAGAGATGTAGAAGAACTGATAGAAAGTTAGTTTTCCCTTGATAATATTCTACCTGAAAGCTTGGTGACTATTTTTCCCCAAGAATCTTCAGTAATTTTTGATAATTCTATTTCTATTTAAATGTTACTCAAGTTAGATAAAAAAAATTAATAAAAACTAATCAATGGAGATTATTATTTTATATTTCTGAATTTCATGTTTATATGCTCTTGATTTTGTAAAAATGACTAAAGGTAATTCTTATTGTCTATGGCCATTGTTTGTATCTTAATCTTCCCGGTTATTTTAGGTAGTGATACCTTGGCAAGTATCTATTAGTTAATACATATATATTTGATTATATTCAGAAGTTTAATTTTTCTCTGCTTTTATTTTAAGTATTCAAATATTACTTTGTAGTAGAGATATATTTAGTTTATAAGCAGCAAACTTTCTTAGCTGCTATGTTAAGTACTTTTGTAGGGAATTGATGTTGGACATCCTGTAAATGATGCCCAGAAACTTTAATAAATTTAAAGTTTTTTTAGGGGAATTTGATTTGGGGGGGGGGGGCTGGGGACCTTTTATAACTACTGACTCTTCTTTTTAATGTTTATTTATTTATTTTGAGAGAGAGAGTGTGAGCAGGGAGGGGCAGAGAGAGAGGGAGAGTGAGAATCCTGAGCAGACTCTGCACTCTGGGCACAGAGCCTGACCTGGGGCTTGATCTCATGAAACATGAGATCACGACTGAGCTGAAACCAAAGAGTCAGGTGCTTAACCGACTGAGTCATCCCTGTGCCCCTTACTATTGACTCTAAAAGCCTTAACATGCTTTTGCCATAGGCCTTGAAATACTCTAGAACAGTGGTTTTCAACTGTTTTTTGTCTCAGAACCCCTTTATGCTCTTAGAAAATCATTGAGGACCCCAATGTAGGTTATATATTTTGTTATTTACCATTTCAAATTAAAACTCAGAAATTTCAAAAAATAAGACATGCAGAAGCACACCAGTTGTCAGATTGATGACCCTATCCCATGTTATGTAGTTCTGGAAGACTACATTATATAACCATGAGAGAAAGTGAAAAAGGCAAATAACTTTAGTATTGTTATGAAAATAACCTTTCTCTTCTGGACCCTATGAAACAGAATCCCACAGACCACACTTTGAGAACTAACGTTTTACACGTGGGCATTTGGTAAACCTGCAGTTTTACATATGGGCACTTGCCTTTGCCTGTAACATTATGACATTTTTGAACTTAGCATGGTTTAAATAATCCCCTTGGAATATGGTTATATGTCTTCTTCAGACTTTTATCTTGATGCTTTTAGATTAATTTATATTATGTTCCTTTTTGGTTTTCTGAAGTAAATCTTGGTGATGGGTGTGTAGCATTTTCAGAGAATGGTTCCCATTTTTAGGACTTTGAAGTGAGAGCTTTGGTTGAGAATTAATATTTGATAGAAAATCATATCATATTTCAATAGAAATTTTCAGGTGAAAGTTTTTTGGTTTCTTTTTATAAAATACTCTTATGTTAAATGGATTAGATTAGATGTTAAATGGATGTGAAGAAATGGCAATTGTCATCTGACTTTGGTAATTAAAAATTTTGCCAAAATTTATAAAGAGCTCCTTCTATTTGGGACTTCTGACTTATTAAATATTAAGTGCCTTTTTACACATTTCAATATAAAGCAAACAAACTGCTTTAAAACCTAAAAAGACAGTTTGTAATATTGTATTTTATTTGAGATTCTTGAGGATTTAACTTCCCTAAAAAACTTAGGGGAAGACCTGTTGCTCAAACTCTTTGGTATACTATTTTTTTTTCTCATCTTGAGAACAAGTGGATTCTTTTAATTCTAGTTTTACATGAAGTGTGCTGGAATTCCCTTAAAA
>NW_024423229.1:0-9432 GCF_014898765.1 Herpailurus yagouaroundi
CAGAGCCTGGAGCCTGCTTTGGATTCTGTGTCTCCCTCTCTCTGCCCTTTCCCTGCTCATGCTCTGTCTCTGTCTCTCAAAAATGAATAAATGTTAGGGGCGCCTGGGTGGCGCAGTCGGTTAAGCGTCCGACTTCAGCCAGGTCACGATCTCGCGGTCCGTGAGTTCGAGCCCCGCGTCGGGCTCTGGGCTGATGGCTCAGAGCCTGGAGCCTGTTTCTGATTCTGTGTCTCCCTCTCTCTCTGCCCCTCCCCCGTTCATGCTCTGTCTCTCTCTGTCCCAAAAATAAATAAACGTTGGAAAAAAAAAATTAAAAAAAAAATGAATAAATGTTAAAAAAAAACAAAAAAAACACAACAACACCAAGCTTCCCATCAAACCTGTGAGGAGCACAGTTTAACTTTTAAGTAACAGCTTGTTGGCTTGTAGAATGATTGAGAATTCTTTTTCAAAGTTTATCTAGGGGCACCTACCTGGCTGCTTGGTCAGTAGAGCATGCAACTCTTGACCTCTGGGTTGTGAATTACAGCCCTAACTTGGGTATAGAGATTAATTAAAAAAAAAAAATATTTTCATTAAAAAAAAAGTTTAGGGGCGCCTGGGTGGCGCAGTCGGTTAAGCGGCCGACTTCAGCTAGGTCACGATCTCGCGGTCCGTGAGTTCGAGCCCCGCATCAGGCTCTGGGCGGATGGCTCAGAGCCTGGAGCCTGTTTCCAATTCTGTGTCTCCCTCTCTCTCTGCCCCTCCCCCGTTCATGCTCTGTCTCTCTCTGTCCCCCAAAAAAATAACGTTTAAAAAAAATTAAAAAAAAAGAAATAAAAAAAAGTTTAGTAGAATTACATGGTAGTGCATGTTACAAAGCTTTAATGGTTAATAGAAGAATAGCTAAGTAAATATTACTAACACTTTTGAACTAGGGAAATAAGAAAACTCTGATGAAATAACACCAGCACACATATTCATTAAACTAATCTCATTCATTTTTGGCTCCTCAAATAATCCCATTTTGACTACATTGTCATACTTGGACAAATTGCAGCCATGGAGTAATAACTTGACTGTTGTTGAAAACTTAGAATAATAATAATAAAAACCCTGCTAAATCAACATGGTAAAGGACAAAATAAGCACCATTTGTATCAGAAGAAAAAGTGCCTTAAAATGATAAACTGAAAATCCTATATTTAGAATAAAAAAGCCCTTGGGGCGCCGGGGTGGCTCAGTCACTTGAGCAACCGACAATCAGCTCAGGTCATGAGCTCACGGTTTGTAAATTTGAGCCCCGCATTGGGCTCTGTGCTGACAGCTCAGATCCCGGAGCCTGCTTTGGATTGTGTGTCTCCCTCTCTCTCTCTCTGCCCCTCCCCCACTCGTGCTCTGTCTCTATCTCAGAAATAAACATTAAAACAATTTTTTAAAAAGTCCTTGAAACAGGAAAAAAATTACACGTAGCATCTAACTTGCCACTATTCCCTGGAATAGTGATTTGATACTCTGAATGAGTAATAGTATCCAGGAGTATTTCATTTTCCATTAAATCAAGTTTTCCTCCTGATGATGTACAGTACTAACTAGTATCTCCATATTCTGCTACATATTCAGCCTGCTGATTTAAGAACCAGAATATTTTTAAAAATAACTTTCTTTGGCATTTTCTTTCTGAGGTTTATTATTCTCTCCTCCATTTCCTCCTTGTAACATATTTTTGTCCTTGGCCTGGCTTCTTGGCAGTCTCCTCCTTGCTTTTGCCTCCTTTTGCCTCATTCCTGGGGTGAGATCATGGTCCTCATGGAGCACATTGTTAATGGTATTTAGATGAGGGATTTGGACAGAAACTTACTGAAAAAGTCTACCACATGATGATAATGAAGAGATCTAACAACACATTTTATTTTCCATGATAGGTGCTTTGTTGTTCTATTCTTGTCATTTCAGTAATCTATGTTGACAAATGGGGCATTTGTGCTAAAATTACCACTCTCTGCAAGTACCCTCTGTTCAATTTTCTATCCACCTCTCTCTATCAATGGTTTTTATTCCAGGACTCATGGTAGGGTTCAGAGCACTAAGAAACACATTAGTTAGCTTTAAGAATAGAGACCATGTATTTGAGTCCCTAACTACCTTCAAATTAAAAAAAAAGTCCCACCCTCAGTACCTGAAGTGGTCTGGTTTAGACTCCTGTTTCCTGTTAGGAAAAACAAATAAGAAAATGCAGTGTGAGACTCAATGTGCAAACTACTTGTGGTGTAATAGGATCTCTGTTTCACGAGGTCAGCCTCCAAGGACCCCACGGTGTAGACAGCACTGAAATACATCAAGATTTTCATTGTGTGTGAAATACATGCTACACAGTGCCTAAAACTTGATAAAATGTTGATTCTTGATTTCTCGGTCTTAATTCCTTCATTAAAAAACTGTTTCAAAACAAAGCAGGCGTTTATTCTCCCTGAACTCTTGTGTAGGTTTTCCTTCCTTCTGAAATGCCCATCCCCTTGCCTTCTGATCACTGAGTCCCACATGGCCTCACTCTGGGTTTTCACTTGCTCAATTTCTTATTATTCTCCAATAGCTATGTGAAAGGCATCTCCTCAAAGATGTCTCCCTTGACACCTTCGTTCAATCTGAGTTAGGTACCCCGACCAGGTGTATCTGGTGGTTACTTTCTGACCATCTTTTGCATATCTCGTTGCTGTTCTCAGTGCTTTTGTGATTGCCTCCCATGAGTTACTTGAGGATAGAGATCATGCTCCTTAATTTATATGTCTCCGTGTACCTCAAACCAAATTTGTGTTTCAAAAAAAATGTTGACTAAATGGGTGCTGGAGTGTGTCCTCAGTGGAGGGCACGAAGAAGAGACACCACACTCCAGAGCTGTTTCTGAAATAGAATACATAGTATTACTTGGCTTGAAGCTAGCCACATGCATGTTCCTGGTATGCATATATTTGCTCTTTCAGAGTTTTGAAAATTGAAAGGTTAAACAGATTGGATTTTCTTTCTTGGGGAGAGCATGGAGAAAGATAAGCATAAGGAAACTTAATAAAAACAAAGGATAAAGATTAGCAATACCCTTCAATTCAGCATTACTAACGTGTGTTTGGCCTTTGAAATGGTCTTTCTAGCTGATTGATTCTGGAATACTTTAAATCCATGATCTCATGATACTGCTTAGCAGGATTCTTTTTTCAAAAGTGCTTTATAAACTAACTTGACATCAACTCTCAAAGTGCAGAAAAACTGCGACGGGGATGAATAGTCGGCCCAGTTCCAATGACGTGGGTTCTAATTTGGTCTGTAGTGCCCGGTCCTGGTGCCTTGTTAGTGTCTCCGGGTATTGTGTGTAACTGCTTTATGAGAAAAACAAGACTGGGACATCGTTGAGTTAATTAGACAAGAGTAAAATTAGAAATGAAAGCTCTTCAGTTTCCTAACTGCTAATGGTAGAAAATCAAGTACCATAAATAGACTCCTAGCTTTGATGAGCCTTACTTCCAATTAATTAACAGATTTTAATGGCCTTTCAAAATGTGACAGCTATTCTATTGATCCACCTAATTAAAGATCATGAAAGGAAAAGGGGTTCTTCTTCACTTTGACTGAATTCCCCTCTGAATCATCCAAATAGCTCATATGGCTGCCCAGAATGATGTTGGCAATTTCCTATGCCATGTTCATTACGTGTATGCATATTCATGTGGGGCATGTCTGCTGCATGTATCTATCTGTTTCTCTTTGGTTTGGGCACTAGATAGAGGTGAATAAGATGGAAGACTAAGGGCCAGTGACTTCAAACTGTCAGTATTTCATCAAATGACCTCTAAAGGGTAGCATTGAATTATTTACAGCCACTGATATAAAACCTGTTTGACTAATCAAATTCTTTCATTGGGTGTGATTCCAGCCTGAGGCACTGGGAAAAAGATTGATATTATTTTCTTAAAATTGGCAATAGCTGGGAGGCCATGCATTAGGAGCGCATAAAATTTCTGAACTAATTCTGTGCCGCAATAAGAATTCAGATAATTGTATGGGCTGAGACCTCTTTAACCTCAATAGAATGATGTAGAGAAATGTGAAACCAGTGAAAATAGTTTATTTGTGGTTCTCCTCTCTATCTGTGATAGGGTCTTTTTTGCAGAGGGAACTAGGATGCGATGCTGCCTAGGCTGGAGGAAAGGGATCAGAAGCTGGGCATGAAAATACCTCTGGAGCTGCCACCTGCTATGTGATGCTGATCATAGTTGGGCAGGGACACCAGAAGTTCTGTTAGTTCCACTTTGAGAAGATGGGACTCATAACATAGGGGATAATCAGAAGGTCGGAGGGCTGTTCAAAGTCAATGGACAGCTATGAATGTCAGTGTCCACACCACAGACCTTGAGATAACCTTTCATCTATCCATCTGTCTTTTATAGGTCGTTTTTCTCTTCATTTCTTTCATTTCCTGTCTTGTGCTTAGTCGTAATACTTGGTGCCATTGTGAAACTGTATGAAAATGCAGTACTTCTACAGGAAGTGATAAGATGTCAGAAGAGACCATAATATTCAAGCAATTTAGAAACTGACACCTATGGATGAGTTTAAATTTTACAAAGAAAATATCTAATGGAGCCATTAAAGTCTGAATATTCCTTTAGTGGTTTAAAGCATTTCATAACTAAGTATTAATGAGGTGAAAGCAAGTTAACTAATTCATGGTGATTGTTTCAGTTCTTCAGAAAACGGCATAGAGAACTGGAGTTTTGTAGAGTTGCAAACACATTTGTTAATTTAAAGACCGGAGAAAGGGTTAGCCTAGCAATTCCAATATAATACAGAGTAGTAATTCAGCTTCTGCCTACACCCTTCGAAAGGACTTCAGTAATTATTATTCTCCATATTAAAGAAAAAAGAAATGCCAGGGTACTTGGAATCAGTGGCAGAGAGTTTTTGATACAAGATTTTTTTTTTTTAAGTTGTAACATCTGGTAGATCAGTTAAAGTAAAAGATAAGCACCCTCCCCCATTAAGACAGAATTTTTCCAGTCGATCAATCTGGGGACATGACCCATCTTCATTATGAATTTCTATTCTGCTGTGGTCAAGCTGCACAATTACACAGAAACTACATCCCAGGGACAAAACATTGTACGATGTTCAGTATAGAACTAGACATATAATGCTTTCAGTGTACGAGGTTACAAATATCTCAGGATTCTACATAGCAACATGTGGTACTATCTAAATTAGGAAAAATGAGGAAAGAGTTAACAGTTTCACTTCAAAAATTATTTCTTGCATTGATTTAAGAAATCTTCCCTTTCTTAATCTAACAATTATCTCTATGCCCATTGTTGTGAAAATGGTTCTCTTGACTATTTAAAGCTATGTAATGCTAAATAATTACAAACAATAACAAAAACAAACAAAACCCTCCATTTTCAAGTTGACTGAGCAACTAAGTAGTACAACATTATTTTGTGAGGCCAGCGGTCACTGGGATTCCCAGGTTGTGCCAGGCTTTTGGATGCTCTAGGGTGTCCTTTTGTGTTGTGACCACACCCTTCAGACCATCATCGAGGGAGCTGGGATGTGTCTGAGCTCAGAGCTCAGTCCCTACCCTGACTCTCTTCCTCTCCTTTCTCCCTGGTACAATTTCGAGAAGAATTATTTTCAAGCCCTGCTCTCCTTCCAGTCCCATGTGGGGTCCTCTGCTCCATCATGGTGAGCAGTCCGGGTCGTGGGGAACCGGGATACTAACTCTGCCCTTTTCTGTACTTCTGGGCTTAAGTTTCTGACACCTGTCTCTCACACCAAACCCACATAAATTAGTCAGTTTTCATTTTTAAACTCGACTCTGGGTGGCAAGGAGAAGGTAACGCCTCTGACTGTCCTTGCTAGCAATTAACTGGCAGAGTAAATCTTCCTTTTATCTTTCTTGTTTTCATTCTTTTTGAGAAGGAGATTTGGTAGGGATATGAATTGGGACACCATTTCAGATCACCACTGCCTTCTAGAGCACTTTGGTTAATAACATACATCCTCTGTTTTTACAGGGCCGGGAGTTAGAAATGTGGTTGACTCACATGGGTCTTCCTTTGATCTTCAGTCCATTAAAATTGATGACAGTCAGAATCATGCTTTTCTAGACTTCAAAGCAATGATAAAACAATCCCTTGGACTTACAAGTCCTCTTGTCTCATAGGAGGTAAATGTTTCTGTTTCCCTGTCTTGGGAGAACACATAGAAGATACTCTTCTTCAGTTGATCCCTAAGGAAAAGCTTGAGAAAGATCCATGGCCTGTCCTTGGAGGTGGAGTGCTAGGACCAAAGCCTCAACCCAGGTTGTGCTTTCTCCTAATTTAGCTTGTTGATCAGTTTTACTTTAGTGAATGGATTCTTTGGTGCCAGCTAGTGATAGACACACACACACACACACACACACACACACACACACACACACACTCAGGGAGTGGCTTGCATAGTATATACTTGGGTCTGTCCCTTAATACATATATTTTATGTAGCAAAATTCAGCTTGTTATAGAACTACGAATATATGAAAGGTAACCATGAACTTGTCTGAGACGGACTTTCTGAAAGCTAGTTTCTTAGGAAAAGAATTGTCTTCTGAAAAACACCATTGAAACCAGTTATAGCTTCCTGTCAATAGTAGTAGTGAGTCACTAGACCCGGACCACAGTGTTCCCATTATGCCAGTGCATGGGCTAGCATTATCCCAAGCAGGATTGCTAAGGTGACGAATCTTAACACAAGCTTCCTAAACCTTGGAGCTGAAATTTTAACACTCAGGTGCCTGATAAGATGAAAGCCTACTGCTTATCCCACATAAACCGAGCTGCCAATTAGGACTAGATGCAAAAGTCCAACATGGGATACATTTCTTAAAAATGTCCCAACGTAACAGATCTGAGAAGATTTGGTGTTTGAGAGTCCGATGTTGGCCTGTGGGAGATGGCTGTGAACTGAGTGTGATGGGGCAAGAGACACTGGTGTCTGTGCTACTTATCCTGAATGCATGGGCTTACCCCAGTGAACACTGCTCTAGCAGGTGAGAAATACGCCCTGCTCAGCTGATTACCTTGTTTGTACCGTGTTTATCAGTTCACATTGCCGGTGTACACACGTTGCTGAGACAAATATGAATGTTGAATAGTCGGTTCAAAATGGGGCAGTTTGTTCAATTCATGCACGCTACAAGTGGTTGAGTATCTGCCCGCCTTGTGATACAGAATGTACTGGGCTTATTTTACAGTGATACTAGATATTGCTTTCAGTCTTGCAGGGGAAGTAAGACCTATTCCCTAATAAAGATAATGGAAAAATAATGTGGTAAAAAATATAAAAGGTGTTCTGAGAGTTATAGAGGGAAAAGAAATAGTTTTTATTGGCAGTTTCTTGCAAGGGTTTTTGATGACTTTAAGGACTGGTATAACTTAAGTGTTTAAAGACCAACTAAATGGCATTCTACCTGGGAGTGGGAAAGCAAATGGGGAATCAAATGGAAAATGAGTTTGGCTGGAGTAGAGTGTTAATGGGAGGCATAGTGCTAAATTGACTTTGAAAGACAAGTTGTATCAAGACCATAGAAGACCTTGGATGCCAGGCGAAATAATTTGAATTTTATTGGAGTTACTCCCCAGAAGGAAGAACGTGGCAGCGATAGGTAAAGGTTTTGGCATTAGGAGTGTTACGAGGCTGACAAAATCTAGGTGAAAGGTTCTAACTTGTTATGCCCCTTTGGTTTCAATAGAGGGAATTACGAATACGAATACAAAATCCACCCTACAGGAAAGGTAGAAGAAGCATGGTCTGACTTAATGAGTGAAACGTGATACAGCTAGGGCTGAAAGGAACATAAGAGTGGCCATTATCAAAGCTAATGTATCATGGTGTATTAATACGTTAAACATAACGATGTACCTTGGGAAGCTGTCTTGACTGTGCTCATACCACTTGAATTTGTGGTTTTTGAACATTTTTTTTTTAATGTGGGTCAAAAAACTTGCTTGAGACATCTGACTAGCCCTAACACAAAGACATGTATCACAAAAGGACATTTGCCTTTGCCATTTTGTCGACCAATTGTCAGCCTAATCGCCTCTGGAAAGGATTTGATACACTCACTAAGGACAAAATTATTATTAAAGTCAGTGTAAAGGGTCAGTGAAAGTGGCCATGATTCCGAACAGGGTCTCTTTGTATTTTCAGGTAACCAAGACAAATATTAAGATAAACCATAAGCTTCAGACCAAAAATGGGCAGTATCGTCAATGTAAGTTTAGCAGAAGTTAAAATGATTCATCGTGTAGTCGCTTGACGTAATTTTTAACAAAATTCAGAAAAGTGAATGATCCTTCTGTTAAGCCACTTGTGTGGTCAGTTACTGTAATTAGTCCATATGTAATTCTCTGATAGGATTTGGTAAATGAACGAAGCTTACTGGTACTAGTAATACTGCTCAAAGTGTTATCCTTACCGTTGTTTGTTATGCTTGCTGAAAACAAGGACTTTAGTTCTACTGAATGAGCATCTCTGGAACCTCAGAAACACACATTTTCAATATGGTGTGAAGGGGCACGTGTGTGTGTGTGTGTGTGTGTGTGTGTGTGTGTGTGTTTTGCTTATCCAATTTGAGCACCACTGATCCTTGAATAGCTTGCCTCTTAATCTCTCCGGAATGTGCATTTTATTGATTGAGATTTTGACAGAAGCCTGAATTGTAGCTTCATCAAAAGTTGACACATCTCTGAAATCCATGAACTCTGTATTTTTTACTAAAGTTGGATGCTTAACCAGCTGAGCCACACAGGTGCTCCTATTTTTTCCTGAGTTGATCTATATGTTTAGGGTGGCAAAATTCCCTTTGTGTTAGGAAGAACTTACCTTGTATGGTGGGGGCAGTGTGGGAGAGGGACGCCATCTGTCTACAACTAGCTGGTGTTTCCTGGGGATTTCCTACTGTGGGTAACATCCTAGCCTTACCAGCTAGGGATGACATAGACGGAAAGGAGTTTTGCCTTACCTCCTACAGTCCCAGATTTTAATTAATAAAGGTATCAAAGTGAAAACAGAGACTGTAACCTAAATTACAGGAAAGGAAAACAAAAGTTTACATCTGAAACACTTATTTGTAAAACAAGTAACAGCAGTTGATAAAGTGGGCAACCTCATACACATTAGGAATCCCTTATAAAAAATGTGCAGATAACTAAAGGAGCACTGAAATTTGCATACACAAAGTTTGCCTCTAATTGGAGACTCTCATTAGAGAATACTGCCCTACTTTCCTGCCACCGGTAGCACTGTCCAGCCTGGCAGCATTTTTTGTATGAAACCAAAGAGCATGCAGTCTGGGCCAGATTCCCTGCTGTCTGTATTGAAATGTTACCACTGTTCCAGAAGCAGAAGAGTTGAGGGCATTCAATA
>NW_024423230.1:0-15966 GCF_014898765.1 Herpailurus yagouaroundi
TTTCTTTCTTTCTTTCTTTCTTTCTTTCTTTCTTTCTTTCTTTCTTTCTTTTCCTATAAGAATAGATATGCATGTTCTGGACTTATATTTCTTTTTCTTCCTATACTCGTCTTTTTTGAGTTTATTGAAGGTCATATACTCTGTCAGAGTAAACATGTGACCCCTAAATTCACAGCAAAAGTAGTAAACAATGGGATGGTACCCAAGGGATTACTGGACCCTATCATATGCCCTGTCATTCAGAAAATACTGGCCTTATAGGATGATTCAATGACCTAATAAAAACCCAGCTGTGACATGAGCTGGCGGTTATCACCTTGCAATTTTAGGGTGCTATTTTGTAAGATGCACTATTTGGTCTATATCTGTTATTGGCAGATTTGTAGAGGAAAACTCCAAGACATCCTTGGAACATCCTTATTTTTTTTTCTTTCTGAGAGTAAGTTATTCAAACTTTTCTTCACTTTTATGAAATAACTTGGTACATGTCCAACAAGCCACCTTCCCCTTTTTTGCCTTAGTTTGTCAGTTGGTTTCAGTTGCTTGCAACCAAGGATTCTTTTTTTTTTTAAATATAATTTATTGTGAATTTAGCTAACATACAATGTATACAGTGTGCTGTTGGCCTTGGGAGTAGATTCCCATGATTCATCGCTTACATACAACACCCAGTGCTCATCTCAACAAGTGCCCTCCTCAATGCCCATCACCCACTTTCCCCTCTCCCCCTCACCTTCCCATCAACCCTCTGTTTGTTCTCTGTATTTAAGAGTCTCTTATGGTTTGCTTCCCTCTCTGTTTGAAATTATTTTTCCCCTTCCCTTCTCTGATGGTCTTCTGTTACGTTTCTCAGATTCCACATATGAGTGAAATAATACGATATCTGTCTTTCTCTGACTTATCTCACTTAGCATAATACCCTCATGTTCCATGCATGTTGTTGCAAATGCACCCAAGGATTCTTCATGAATACACCCTACTACTAAAGTATGTTTCTTCTTCTTCTTTTAAATAGCTATAAGAGAAGCCATAATGATCATTTTCATTGAAGCAAATAGTTGACAATTTTTCAAAAATATGGTGGACATTTTAGTTGTACACCCAGTATCCATTCTTCTTTACTTTATTCCTAAAAGAAATCCTGATATTCTTTAAGAAAGAAAGGTGCCCACTTTTAAAACATGAATTGCCCAGCCTCTTCTGCTGCTGGGGATGACTAAAGAGAGACATAGCTCTAAGTAGATGCTGCTTTCGGAAAAGCATTTGAAAGGGAACAAGTAAGTCTTTCACCTTTTGCCCTCAGCATTTCCTTCTTTTCTCTTGCCTAGAATTCAGAGTAAGTTGAAGTTGGAGCATCTATCTTGTATCCCATGGATTAACAATGTAACGCAAAGCCACCTGCTGAGGATGACGGGGCAGAAGATAGGAGCTGAGACACTGATGTCATTGTGAAGTCCTTGGACTAACCACAAATTGCCAACCTCTGAACTTACTCTAATGAGAGAAGAGCTGAGACCTTTTTGATTAAACCACTGTATTTTGGGTTCTGTTACATTTAAATGAAGGCAACATTGAATTGGCACACATAACTTCCCTTTTTATTAGAGTTTCAGGACAGAACAAAAACCTTTTTATTTCCATATAGATGACAGAGCTGTGCAGATTATTTGAGGCTGTTGAAAGAACAATTTATGGCCATTTTTTTTCTTTTTTAGAGATTGAAATAACTAATAACTTTTGTTAAGATTGCTATGATTTTAGCTGACAAAAGGAACATAGATGAGGAATGTAGGAGAGGAATATGGTTTGATGTGCCAATTTCAGGCACATCTGCTTATCTTCAATTTATTTCCCAAACACAGAAATTACCTTATTTCTTAAAAGGTGCTATTTTTTCCCTGTTACCATTGAATTCTACCATCACCAGGGAATGTGCTCTTCCCTTTAGTGGTGCTGATGGCTTTGTGTTTTACCTTCAGCTCTGCAGAACTCTCTCCAGATTTCCTTGAGGAATATTCACATTTGCCTCAATAAGTAGTCCATTGTGAAGATTTTTTGCATGGCTAATTTAAGGGCCTTGTCTTTAGCTTCTCTGGTTCTCTTTCTTACTAAATAATCTTTGAGGTTTTATACATGACCATCTGTGGGTTTCCTGCATAAAATGCAGGATTTTATGTCACTGTATCTACCATGCCAGAGCACAGGAAGGTAAACTTCAAGAGCCCCAGGGTTGAACACTGAAATATCTAGGCCAAAATCTAGACAGAAATTTGAGTATCACAGTATCCTAGAGCTGGAGGAGGTCTTCAGGATCATGTCACTTAAGTCCCGATGTCAAAGATGCCTAGACAAAAGCTAAGAAGGTGAGAGGACCTACCCTACTCTGTAAGTAGAATCAGGAACAACGGAACCCTAATTTCTGATGTAGAGTTCTTTCTAGGGCCTTACACCTCTCTTTCCTTCTCTGTTCAGGTTGAGAAACCTCATACTTGGTTTCTCTTTGAACTTCCTCCCAAGTCACCATTCATTGCTATTCCTACTTCTTTTGAACCTTTCCCCCTTAAAGCAGAAAGCATTTGTATCTAGTTGTTCAGTCATAAGGTACTTTCTTTGCATGTGTCTGAAGTTGCTACCTAGAAGTCAGATACTGGCTAACACTGGGACCCTCCCCTCTTGAGGCGGGATTGTGGAGGCTTCTTTTGTAGTGACAGCTCAGAGCTTTACCAAGAATTCTCATCCTAGGAATTTCCACCCCTCCTTGTATTTTAAGAACTTCTACATTAGTTCCCTATGGCTGCTGTAATAAAATGCCACAATGTTGGCTTAAAACAGCACAAACTTATTTTCTTACAGTTCTGGATGCCAGAAATCTGAAATGGTTTTCACTGGGTTGAAATCAAGGTGCCGGCAGGAATGTGCACTCTTCTGAGACTCCAAGAGAGAATCTTGTCTTTGCCTTCTCTGGTGTCTAATGCCTGCTTGTCTTCCTTGGTCTGTGGCCCCTCCTTTCATTTTCAAACATATCACTCCACTCTCAGCTTCCATCTCCTTTCAGTGGAATTTCCCTCCGCCTGTCTCTTTTAAGAACACTTGCTTCCATTAGGGTTCACTTGATCATCATGGGTAACCTTCCTAACTCAGGACCCTTAATCACATTTCCAAAGTCACTTTGGCCACATAGGTAATATTCAGTTTCCAGAGATTAGAGCCTGGATGTCTTTGGGGACCATTATTCATCTTACCACAACCATCCTCTCTCTTTTTGACCTTTATCTGGCCATTTGGTTGCATTGGGTACTGACATCTACATACACCTGAACACAGTGTACATCCCAAGATTAAGGTGCCTTCATAGGAAAATCAAAGTTTTAGCCTGCATTTTAAAATTTGTTCTGGGAAAGATAATTCTGTTGTATGTTTCTGCCTTAGGAACAGAGAAAATGATACCAGCATTGGCGAGAGCAAAGTGAGAAAGACTGAAGAACACTCTGCAGACATGGGGTGCGGAGCCTTGCTATGGTCCTGCTTCCATTCATGAACCCCATCTGAGTCTCTCCCCTTGCTGTGGTCTGCTGGTCAACCCTTACTTGGTTTCTGTGAGATGCCTTCTTCTCTGAACCACAAATTCTTTTCTTTCCTGTGAGTCCACTTTTGCCACTCTCAACCAAGAGTCTTAACAATTGCAAGCTTAGAAAGACAGAGAGAGAATGTCGCTGTTCATGGGGTAGAGAACACAAGACCTGTAGGTAAGAACCTGACTTTGATTCCCTTGACATTGGGCAGCAGGAGGGTAATGACTGGGACTGGAGACAGAGCTACCAGGATGCTCTGTCAGTGTAATACTCTGGCTGTGGTAACTAGCTTTCAAATGTCTAGGCACTGTGTAGTGAAAGCAGATAATATGTGCAACCAAAGAGTAGGGAGGGAGGTATTTGTGGCCTTAACAGAATAGTTCTTTTGATTCCCTGAAGCACTATTACTTAATCTCTTGAAGATTCTATAGTTCAAGGTGTTCAAGCCAAAGGACAGGCATTTTATTAGAGAAAGGCTATTAAGATGAAGGAAGGGGAGGACACGGTGAAGGTCCTTGCTCTCTTGAAAGTCTCTAATCCTGGATAACATCCTTGGAGTCACTTCAAAGACTTTATTTAGATCACGGAAAAGCAGCCTTCCAAGGTCATACAGCAGGCCTTCCTTGCTTCTCCCTCCCTGGAAATGGCCCCAAGCTAAGCTGGTTTTAATGATCTTTTAGCTGGCAGCAGACAGCCAGCCAGAAGGAAAAATGGGGAAGAGGTGCCTGGGAAAAGTGGGCTGATAAAGGTGGAGGTAGTTTTGCCCCAGGTGGGCTGTGCCACCTCCCAGTCATCTCCTATATCTAAAGTACCAGGATGGAAACCCATGCTTTTTTGAGCTTGATGACTGGAAATCAAGTTTTCTTTATTATATGCTATATTATATGGCTATTATATATACTAATATATACTATATTATAGTCCTATAGTCACTGTAACACATATAGTCTCACATTTTAGTGAGGGTTGAGAAACTTGTGAATTGAAGAGGAAAACTCAGGTGGGATATGCAATGTGGGGCCTGGGAGGAGAGATGCCCTGCCATGTAGTGCTATGACACCATTATAAGCCCCCAAATGACTTGATTTATCAATTCTAACTAGCCAGATTTCCCAAGAGGAAATCAACAATTCCCACCTAATGCAGAATGAATGAATTATGGCATCTAGGGCATTGGAAAAATAAAAAGGATTCTCTCTCCTGTGAAACAAAAGGGTTGGAGATGATCAAGGTCTTTCCAGCAATAGAGGTGGGTAGGGGGAAAGAGAGAGTCAGGGACCTGGGGTACATACACGTGGCAGTGGGGATGCTGGATCCTGTTGAGGCATAGGTGAGGGAAGATACTATTGTGAGTTCAGAAAAAAGTGAAAAGCCTCTGAAGGAAATGGAATAACAGTATAGTACACTCTCTCCTGGAGGAGATAATCCCTCTCGAATCAGTGTGCCCACTTGCTTCCTGTGAGGGATGAGGACTGCTCACTGCTAGGGTTGTGTTACAAATGTTAGCGCGACTGACACGACATCTCTTTTTTTTTTTTTAATTTTTTTTTTCCCAACGTTTATTTATTTTTGGGACAGAGAGAGACAGAGCATGAACGGGCGAGGGGCAGAGAGAGAAGGAGACACAGAATCGGAAACAGGCTCCAGGCTCTGAGCCATCAGCCCAGAGCCCGACGCGGGGCTCGAACTCACGGACCGCGAGATCGTGACCTGGCTGAAGTCGGACGCTTAACCGACTGCGCCACCCAGGCGCCCCGACACGACATCTCTTAATAAGGGGTGAGTCCTTCGTGTATTTTTGATGGTGCACCGGTGACACAACCCCTCTCAGTTAAGCAGAGAAACAGTGCAAGAGTAAATTGTCAATGACAATATCAGAGTCCTCACTCGGCTTCAGGGATTAAGTGAACAACAGCCTGGCCAGGCCCCGACATGGCTTTAGGCACCTTAAAAAAAAGAAAAAGAGCAACCGAATTAAAGCCACATATATGAGAGAGGGAAGCCTCTCGGCCCAGCAGGGAGATACCTTTGATTAAAGCTCGGTCTGACCTTCCTGCTTCATCTGTACAGAAATTGAGACACGATTCCTAAATGGCAGGACTTTGCAGAATCATAATGAGCAAGGACTGGGATGCTTTGGGTAACATTTCCATCTTCATTCCTGGAGTAGGCAAAGGTGAAATTCAGGGAGGGTCTCTGTTATTTGTTATCAAAAGAACAATGCACTCCTCTTCCCCCTGTTTCTTTTGTGCAAAGGCAGGATTATCTGCGGAACAAATAATTCATTCCTGGACACTTCAGATTGCTTTTCTGCATGGCTGAATTCTTAGGTTATTAGTGTTTAGTGGATGCCAATAGTTTGATGGGAAATCTTCTATTTGAAGGGTGATATGTATTAGTAAAGAATTCACTCTGGGAAAGCAACTCAAGCTTCAGAGACTTTAAAACAAAAACAAAACCCAATCAAACAAACCTGTTTCATAGTTAATGAGGGTAAAATAAACCAGAATTTTATTTTAAATTCTATTATGTTTCATTGAGTTACAGTTACTTAAATGGCAAAATGCCCAAGTAGTTTATGTGGTTAACTTGACTTTCACATTAATGGTGTGGGATTAAAATAATTTCTACCATTTTGGAAAATACATCTACTATAGCATTGTCTTCCTACAAATTGAAATTAAAAAAATAATAAAATCTGGACTCTTACATTATTAATACCCTCCATTTAACTTTATTTTCTATAACTATATGAACTATAGTACCTAGCGCCTTTTTGGTACTTAGAAGATTAAAACATTGTAATATAATATTTATATTGGAAGCAAGGTCCTGGCGAAATTGTATAGATATTTTTGAAACTTGAGAGACAGTACCCTTATCCGTCATATTTTTACACTAAGGAGTATATGTTGCTACAAGATTTTGGTGAATTTATACTCACCCAAGAGAGAAGGGTAGATTTTTCTGAAAGTCAACAATGCTTATTAAAAAGAAAATTTCTGCCAACTTGTGTAGAATGAAATTACAGGATCCCAAACAGCTTCTCCACTGTCAACCGTTGTCATTTAACATGCTTTTTATGCCATGTCAGGTCTGTGTTCCTGAAAATGGCGAACATGTGTCCAATAAAATCTCACCTGTGTCTGCATCGGGAAGGAATGTATTATGTTCACATCAGCGTTCCCAGATGAAACCAGACACGTTTATGTTTAGCAGTAGTCTGCTAGGGGGAAAAAAATGAATTTTGACTGGAGAAGAGAATGGAAACCAACCGTAAGCCAAGCCCTATTCAAAAATGAGGACATGCTGCCCTCTTGTGGAAAACTGTCGTGCTAACATGTGCAGCCTGAATTGAGTGCTTTTTATTTTCCTGAAGAAATTGTTTTAAGGTGGCACTTAATTCATCGCCCAGAACAACACTTGAACATTTCTAGTGGCATCCATATACTATATTTATTCTTTCACCTACCCTTCTGATGCAGAAGTTCAAATCGAGACCCAAAGGCTAGGCTTAACAGTTGTTATAAATACATACATACCTACATACCTACATACCTACATACATACATAAATAAAATCATTGATGTTCCTTCCCCTGAAAGAGAATATCCATCCTTTTCCTTTAACCACCTTCTCTTTCTCATCTTCACTGTCCTCACCAATCATATCATGAATAAACTTTGCAGCTTTCTGTGTGAAGTAAACTAGAGAAATCTGGACATTTCAAGCTTTGTTCCAAGGCATGGCTAATCTTTTCCTCTTTTGTAATATACACTTCTAAGGCGTGTTAGCATTTTGAAATTCTGCCCCTCTACTCACCCATTACCAGTTACTACTTACAAACATATACATGTGTCTTCCACATTACAACAGAAACAGAAAGAGAACCCACAAACAAAGCAGTACAAAACACACCTGCCCCCAGTCCTATACTGCCCTCTCTCTCTGATCCTACTTCTTTGAATTTTGCTAAAAGAAGAGGCTACACTGTCTTACTTTTTTATTGTCCACTCGTTGCTCAATCTGCCTGCCCACTACCTTCTCAGAGACTACCATGCTGTTGGCTCTTCTGTGGAAAGAGGTCGCAGCCATTTTCTCACCACCAAGTAGCTCAGCATACTCTCCGAGTTCTTTCTCTAAACCACTAGTTCCTCGTATCCGTGAAAGATTTTGGTAATTCAGTAATTTTTTAAGTGCTGCCTGCTATTGGTCTTCATAGACTCAGAGTGCAGGAAGCACATCTGATGCTCTAAGAAATCCCATGGCCCCATGGCAACAAAGTCGGGTCAGTTTAATTTAACTTAAGAGTTTCCTCAACCTACCTGACTGAGAAATTCTTTTTTTTTTTTTTTTTTTTTTTTTTTTCTTAATACCAGTTAAGCGTCTGGAGAGATCGTGTTTCTCTGCACAGATTTTTTATCATACAAACAATTCTTGACGTATCCTTGAAGATTCTTCTTGTGGAGGTGTGCGAGTCTTCTTCTAGGTGGTATTCAGAGGAGGAATGCAAGGAGTCTTAGATACAGAGAGACTGCCCTCCAATGGCCGCCATGCCAGCTTGTAGTGCCCATGGTATGCAGTGATCTGTTTGCTCACCCCGTGCTCAGACCGTGGTGTTATCAGTTTTTTTTTAATTTGATGGGCAAAAAAGGAAATATTGAGCTTTAATATCTAATTATTTGGTTTTTAATGAAGTAGAGGTACATTTATGTGTTTTCCCCTTATCTGTGAGTTGCTGTATATATGATTTGATTTTGGGGGGATGATTTTTATTCTTTATATATATTCTGGATTCTGGTCTTTTGTCTTTTATGTATAATGGGAACATTTTTTTTTTTACTCAATTTGTTATGTTTTAATTTTTATGGTGCTTTTGCAACTTAAAAAAATGCCCTTTGCAAAGTTTTAAGTTTTGACATTGTTAAAATTATTAGTATTTCCTTTCCTATGTTTTAAAAAGACTTCCCTGTCCCTAAGGAAAAAAATGTATATTGTCTTATGTTTTCTATATCAAACTTCTTAATTCACCATTTTCATTCAGTCTATTGATATTATCTCAGTATCAACTTGTCTTGGCACATTTGTTCAAGTAAATACATGTGTTTCTATAGATTTATGGTGAATTTTATTTAAAGCAATTTCTTTAAGCGTATTAATTTATTTTTGAGAGAGACTGCATGCAAGCAAGGGGGGAGAGAGAGAGAGAGGAGGGAGAGGGAGGGAGAGAGAGGGAGAGGGAGGGAGAGGGAGGGAGAGGGAGGGAGAATTCCAAGCAGGCTTCACATTGTCATCATGGAGCCTGATGTGGGACTTGAACTCACAAACTGTGAGATCATGACCTGAACCGAAATCAAGAGTAGGATGCTTAACTGACTGAGTCACCCAGGCACCCTTGTAGTGAATTTTAAAACATAATGCATGGAAAGTGTTGAGGGGCACCTGGCTGACTCAGTCAATGGAGTCTATAACTCTTGATCTCAGGGTTGTAAGTTCCAGCCCCATGTTGGGTATAGAGGTTACTTAAAAATAAAATAATTTTAAAAAAGGCTTGAAAAGAAGACTTTCAGGTGCACATTTTGGTACATATAGAGGACGATTTGGATGAGAAAGGACATCTTTATTTTTCTCTCAAATGAAGAATATTTGGTTAGATAGAAAGATATCTAGTCACCACATTTTTGAAATAAGCTAGGTACTTATGCTTGTGTTATTGTATTCCACGTTATTGATAATGTTGCATTGCTTGATAGCATTATTTTTAATTTTGGCAGTTGAAGTTTATCTAAGTTTTGATTGTTCTGGTTGACTATGTTAGAATTTAAAATTCATGTCCTGAAATTCAGTCCAACATTCTTGAAGATGTAACTGGCAGTTGCCTGACATTCTTCTTCTTTTTTTTTTTTTTTATGTATTCATGAAATCTCCCTGTTTTACTGTTAAGAATTGCAGACAAATATTGTGCTGCTAAATTCTGGAAGGGGCAGACTAAAGGATTAGTGTTTTGTAGAAGAGTGAAATAGAGTCACTATCCTTCCTGACCCAGCAAATGAATGCCATTAGGTGATTTCTACAGAAGTTTTGCACTAGCAATTTGGTCTCAATTAATGATGATTTTAGTGGAAGTGTAAGGACCAATTATCAGAGCCTCAGAAATATTTCTTTGTCCAGGTAGTTTAGTGTTGTTGGTAAGTTCATCTTTTGAACTTATTGAAATAACCGGAGACTTAATCCCATTCCCAAAATGAGAAAAAAGTAAGGATCCAGAGGAAAAGCATAGAAAGCCACATAAAAGTGACCTGCAATCTGAAGGCTGACGACAGTGTGGGGCACTGTTGCACATCCTCTCTATTCTCAGAAAGAAGAGTTACTCAATTTGAAGGCCTGGTAGGGCCAAACTTTGCTTCTAGTTTTGACTGTAGCCAAAAGGAATCAGTGAAATTGTTCCAACTGTTGGGGGTTCAGAAATGGCCTAATTTAAATTCAAAGTAATTATCTTTGGAATAGAGGTGAATCATTTAATTAGCATTAGTTAAGGTGATATCTTGGGAAGAGAGGAGAGATGAAGGTATATGATCAGGCTGCCATCCTGAGTTGCAGATTTGTGTCTTTGTGTGTTTTGTTCGTGTCCTTGTGTGCCCCTAATTTTACTTGCCATGTGTGGGAGCCATCACCAAGTGAGGATGATTCCAAAGCCAGAGAAAGATGGCCCCTGGAAGGCCACACTGAATCTGGTCCACCCATTGATGGGACTAGTCCAGTGAGGACATGATTATGGGATGATAAACACTGTGAAGGGACGTTGCTGGCACAATTCAGACCCCTGACACGAGCATGGTCAAACATTGGCACCTTCACAGCGCAAGTGCAGACTATTGAGATGTGGAAACTGACCAAGGGATAATCCTTGTTCTTTCTGACCAGATACCCTGTTACTAAGCACAGTGATGGCAGCCTTCTGGAACTTCTCCACACAGTCTGCATGGAAGGCCAGGGTCATCTTTGCTGCACTATAAAGCACCTTACATTCACATTTTATTAGCTATATCTCTCCTTCCAGTGAACATGTTCAAGAATTCAACTGCTTTCCACCTAGGTTGTGGGATGTCAGAACAGATAACCCTTAAGAGGAGAATTGCCCTTTTTGGGTCACCAAATGGGATGCACACAATACAGTCTACTTTTTAGCTTTGGAGTCCAAAAGCCTTTAGGAGAAGTGATCTCTGGATTCCAGCCACAGTTAAATCTGGGAACTGTCTTAGCTGTCCTCAGACTCATGATCTATGCCAATACGATGGCCTTTCTTTATTATGCTCCAATTTATCTTTCTAATTTTATTTCTTTTTATCCTTTTTGTGTGTTCCTGTCTCAGGACTTTGGCACATCCTGTTCCCTCTCCTGGAACACTTGTCCTTCATTTTCTCTTCCTTGATGGCTGTGGTCCCCTCCAGCACAGCTCTATCTCTGGTTAGACATTCTTTGTTCATTTACCATCATCTGATATATGTATATTTGACTCATTTATAATATGCCACAGAAACAGGGATTTTTAAACTATATTGTTTATTTTAAATTACGAAGTAGACACACTAATCAGCCCAGACTACTCCCTGTTCCCTCTGCCCAGTTCATGATTTATGAGCCATCACTTGTGCCCAGTATCACAGTCCAAGTCCTACCCACCCTTCAAGGTTTGCTCAGTGTCACCTCGTTCATAGAATGTCTATTGATTCTTCCCAGTTACAAATAATGCCACCTGTCTGGCCTTCTAGAACTTTTATGAAAGTAGCACCTTCTAAATGGTATATATACTTATTTATCCCTATTATTAGACTATAAGTGGTTTAAAGGGAAGATGTATTTCTTTTTTTTTAATGTTTATTTATTTTTGAGAGAGAAAGAGAGGGCAGAGAGAGAGAAGGAGAGAGAATCCCAAGCAGGCTTTACGTGGGGCTTGAAACCGTGGACCGTGAGACCATGACCTAAGTCGAAATCAAGAGTCAGATGCTCAACCGACGGAACCACCCAAGCATCCTGGGAAGACATATACCTTATTAGAATGTTATGGTATCAGAAACTGAATATACTGCTTTGCATATAGTATATGTAAAGTAGGCCAGAGCTTAAAGCCACAGGCTTTGCAGTCAGACGACCGTGGATTAGGTATTTGTTCCATTTCACATGCGATAAATGGTTTTGTGTATGTCACACCCCTTTGTTATGGGCCCTGGGTTCCACTTGTGAAATCGTGATATGTGGTGTCCCAGCCCTCCCTCCATTACTCCGTGTCAGCACTTCCCTTCTCCCAACACCTCTCCCCTTTTACCGGGTAATAGTTCCAGAGGGCATTACTGGAACTTTTTCCTTTTAACCCAATTGAGTGTCTAGGGTGTAGTAGAGATTCAAGAAATATTTGTAAAAGAAATGAAGTATAATCGTGAGATCTTAACTTTTAACAAACGAGTATGTTTACCCCCTAAATAGCTGCTTGGTGAGCTATAGTATAGTGATGGTGGATATTAGAAAATGTCAGCCTGGGAGTAGTGTGTTCTTTGTTACATCACCCAGAGAAACTGCGGCAGGGTGGTGAGTATAGGTCACAAGGAGCTTGGGAGTGGAGTCTTCACTCAGTTACTGACTCACTGGGCGACCTAATGAGTAACGCTCTCTTTGGGGCTGGATGCAGGCACAGGTAATCACTGGTAGAACGGGATTGTGGAATGCATACATTTTAGTGTCGCTGAAAATCTGGATTGCACACTGCCTGCACAGAGACAGTCACCAGTGTTTGCTGAAAGGAAGAAAAGTGAATGGATCGTTATTAGTAGGGACAAAGATAATGTTATTAAGATAACCACTGATAACAAAGAATTATTTTTTCATCAGCATATCTGTGATTCACACTTGAAGACATTCCAACGTTACTTTTCAAGGTTGCTTAGTTACCTCTCTTTCTTTGTGGAATATATGTTTTTCTGAAAAACATTTTATAATCAAAGAAAGCAAAGTATGAATGGGAGTGAACTGTATACTGAAATTGTACACTTAATAAAAATAGAGATTTATCACTTTTATTTCCCAGTATTCGTCTCAGCTGTGGTTATTCAATATTTCCCCCTTGCTTGTTTGTATTCCTTCATTTTAGCATTTTCAACCTTATTTTACCTTCTCATGGTCTTTTTTCTTCTTAGTCTTTCAGTTATTGTTCAGAAATGACTCAATTTGTTACTCGTAGCATCCCACGTCTGCCATCTAGTGGAATAGAATGGTCAACACAACTTTTAATCATGATCCTTGAAAAAGTCTGAATCTGTGGCGCTGTTGCTTGGAATAGAAATTACTCCTTTCATCAGACTTCAAAGCAATGCCTAGACTCCAATTTATAAAATTTCTGTAGTGAAACTGAAAGTTGCATTTAATTGTCTAAAACGGTTGCTGGATATTTTACTAGGTTTGTTATTTTTTATTAAATTTTGCAGAGCCTCTGAAGAGTTGAGTAACCAGAGGTAGATCCATTGTATCTGTTGGGAAAAGTGGGATGGTGACACTAATGACAGAAACGATTTTAGAAGAAAGGCTGAAATTTAAGAGTATCTGGGGATCATCAAATACCACAGCCATTTTGTTCTAGGGAAAGAAAATTATAAAAATATGTCATTAACCTCCTTATAGTAACTGTATGCCATGGGAAATTTTAGGCTCCACCCAATGCACTTCAAAGGACAAAGGGAGCTTATAGCTGTTCTGTGGAACCATACCATGTCAAATGACTTTACTTACATCATTCACTCATATTTTTCTTCATAGATGAGTGAAGATGTATTTATTTTTATCAATTTGTAATTTTAAAAATATTTTCCTTATAAAACAGTGCAGTTACGGGGCACCTGGGTGGCGCAGTCGGTTAAGCGTCTGACTTCAGCCAGGTCACGATCTCGCGGTCCGTGAGTTCGAGCCCCGCATCAGGCTCTGGGCTGATGGCTCAGAGCCTGGAGCCTGTTTCCGATTCTGTGTCTCCCTCTCTCTCTGCTCCTCCCCCGTTCATGCTCTGTCTCTCTCTGTCCCAAAAATAAATAAACGTTGAAAAAAAAATTAAAAAAAAAAACAGTGCAGTTTCATTATAGCTAATTTTTAAAAATTCAGAAATATTAATAAAAGAAATAAAGAATAAAAAAGACACCTGTAACTTTGCTTTCCAGGCATAACCACTTTAAAAAAAATTTTTTTTACATTTATTTTTGAGAGAGAGACAGAGCACAAGTGGGGGAGGGGCGAGAGAGAAGGAGACAAAATCCGAAGCAGGCTTCAGGCTCTGAGCTGTCAGCACAGAGCCTGAAGCGGGGCTCAAACTCACAAACTGTGAGATCATGACCTGAGCTGAAGTTGGTCGCTCAACCAACTGAGCCTCCCAGGTGTCCCAGGCATAACTACTTTTTAAAACTATGGTTACTTATTTAATTTTGAGAAAAAGAGAGAGAGAGAGCACAAGCAGGGGAGGGGTAGAAAGAGAATCCCAAGCAGGCTCTGTGCTGTCAGCACAGATCCTGACGTGGGACTTGATCCCACGGACCATGAGAATCAAGAGGTGATTGCTCAACCAACTGAGCCACCCAGGAGCCCCCAGACATAACCACATTTTATCATTTTGATGTATTTCCTTTCAGCCTTTGTAATTTCATACTATAATGTATTTATAATTTTTCTTTGAAAAGAAACTTTAATCAATGTGGTTCCAATTATCTTAACTAACATTACAAGGTGAACATCTTCATTCATGCAATTCAAGAATACAACTTTTAATGTCTGTAAAGTATTTTTTATATTTATATGTGAAAGTTATTTAACCAATTCTAATTATTAAAATTATAGGGTTTTTTTCCAAAATATTTTGCTCTTAGAAATACTGCCACCTTGATCTAATGTGTATATATTAGTGAAAAATTTTTTCCTGAGGACAAATTCTCTTGAAGTTTAAGTGTTCAAGATTATAAAACATTTTAAGGCTTTTGATTTAGATCACAAAGTTACCTTTCACAGTTAGAATAATTTTGTTTAGGCTAGCGCTATATCAGAGGATCATTTCATGTCACCCTTGACAACATTATTTTTTTTGACTAAATAGAGATATAAAGAATATCTCGTTGAAGAATAATTTGCATTTCTTTGATTATTAAACACACTGGATTCTTTTATGTTTACCAGAAATCACATTTCTTTCCTAATTATTTGTGCTTTTTTCCTCCTGTGGCATTTTTTTCTTGTTGATTTGCTAGAGCTGTTTATAAAGTTAGGCTATTAATCATTTTTCATCATATATGCTGCCAATCACTCCCCCAGCTTGTTGTATGTGGCTTTTTTGATTTGTGAAGTTTTAACTTTTTTTGTATGTAGTAAAATTCACTGGTCTTTTCCTTCACACTCTATTTTCAGCTTTTATGTTCAGAAATGTACCTTTCATTTTCCACCTTCATTTCTATATTTTGCTTATGCTTTCCCATTTTCACTTCATAGAGGCCATGCCTGTTTACATCTTTTTGAAGATATCTTTTAGAAATGAAAATCATTTTCTCTTTTTTCTTTTTTTTTTTGTCAGCCATTTCCCAATATAGTTTTTTCCCTTTAGTCTTTGGGATTAATGCAGCACCACCTTCTATAGGTCATAATTAGTGAAAATTTCTCCCTAATTATAGAAAAGTTTTTATTATTAGAGTTAATTTTCAGTACTGATAGGAGGGTTTTTTTTCTTTTTTTTAATTAAAATTTTAATAGGACACTGGGAGACTCTGGGACATGAATTCCTTGCCATCATAAATCATACATCTATTTTATACCTTTTATTGAGTAAGGATCAGGAGACAAGGAGAGATGAGTGAAGGCTGGGAGTCATGGAAAATTAAGGTAATCCTAAATGACACTGACAAATTCATGTCTGATGCTGATGACAGAGATATGCTTGCCTCCCTTCTGGGATTGTGGGTCAGGTTAATTCCTTTAATCAAAAATATGGAGTTCTGAGGAAATTTAGACAGTCTGAATGACTGGTATTTTTGTCATAAAATATTTCTCCCACCTACACTCTGCTCAGCAATTACGGAACGGGGGCATCTCATTTTTCTCCAACCCCTGCTTACTAAAGAGACAAGTAAATGAAATTGAGCAGTGTGACATTTTGAGCCACAGTGTGCCCTTCCTCTGTTGTCCATCTGATAACCTGATTTTTTTGCCCTTTTGTGGTAGGAAGTCACCTTGAATAGCATTACGGCACGGCACACTTTGTGGTTTTATATCCTCATTCAAAATGAAGGCAAATGAAGGTAGTGCCCATCAGTTATTTTTTGTTCCTTCTCTTTCTTTTCTTTTCTTTTCTTTTCTTTTCTTTTCTTTTCTTTTCTTT
>NW_024423231.1:0-9871 GCF_014898765.1 Herpailurus yagouaroundi
GGGGGGCTTGAAAAAATGTGCATGCCCAGGATTAGATCAGTAGCTCTAGGCTGCGGCTCAGGTAATTTCTAAAGCTCCCCAGTGATGCAAACCAATATGCAATAAAGTTTGGAGGTCCTGACACTCATAGCTATGGGAGATAGTGGGCTAAATATATAGGGAAGAGAAATGCAGAGGCCTGGCTCTCAAGTAGGCGCCTTATACCTCGTAATATTCTAAATAGGAGAAATAGCTATAAGTGGAAGCTAAAAAAAAAATTAATTCAAACACTATGTTGACAAAAGAAGTTGAACTGACCTTCCAATTCTCAAAGCATTAAAATATCTAAAAAGCAAATAAAATTCACATGCTTAAAGTACATACTTAAAGGTGCTCCAGACTGTGTTGTAGGCATCTTAAAATCCCACAGAGACTATTTTTTCATATGTTAGTGCTTCTGCATTGGAACAGGGTCTGATTCTGTTTTCCTTGTCATCCTAGAAATAATCCTCCTCCACTTGAAAAACTTAGCAAAAATTTTGAAGCAGTTACAAGAGCTAGTTACCATCGTGTGTATGATCCTAATTTTCCAGATAATCAACTCAGGTATATAGCACAAACAAAGGTGTAGTCATGTTGTACAGGCAGGGACTCACTTAGTTTGGCATTGGCAAGCTAGAAAGCCAGCTCCGTCAGGAACACATTCCAAGAACACACGAATGAAGCACAGTTTGGGAATCAAACCTAACATGAAGGAACAGTTAGGGCATGACATTCAGACAAGATCTATGAAGGCTGATCCATGGAAAGTCCTGCCTGCCCTATGTTAAGGTTTAAGAAGCCTTTCTGCTGTACCTTGGCGGGACGAAGCAAGAGTCAGTTCTACAGGTGTAGAGGAAGGCATTTTGAGGTCATGTTCTGAAAAGTCCCCGGGTTACCCCAGGATCCTCTAAGCTCCACCTTTGCCACCATTGTCTAAGGTTGGTCTTCTGCCAGTTGACAATTTGATGGAAAGAACAAGAAGAAATGAACCTTGGAGTCAGGAGATACCTGATGTTCACCTACAAAATTTGAGCATTAAGTGTTGGTAAGTACTAAAATTCTTGTGATTCCTGAAACAATTAGGCGAATGACCAATGTCAATTGCATTATAGTGTCAAGGTTCAGTTACATTAATTGTTGCCTGGAACCAGGTCTTAAATATCAACTGGAAATGGAAACTACCACCTAAGGTAGTTTCCTCTCTCCTCCCCTTCCAGGTGAAATTCAACCATCTGTTTACTTTCCCCAATGTCCTCTGCTCCCTGCTGTCTGAATTACCATACAGCTCTATATGGGGATGAAAATTCTTTACTATTCTTGATCAGGCTTAATGCATGCATTTCTGTCACTGAATATACTGTTCACACTTGTTTGCACCAGGGTTATTTTTTCAGACTCTAAATGCCTAAAGACAGTTACACTCTTAGGTTTCATGCCAGTAAAACCTTTACAGTAGACTCCTAAGAGGACAAAATAATTATATGAACTATTTGATTTTTTGATCCCTAATGAATTATTTTTTAAAAATGGATTCATTTCAAGAATTCTGTCTAAACATATAAATGAAAAAGCTAGGCAAAATCAGTTCAGTCTGAATAATTTATAAAACTTTTTTCTCTTTGGCATAGCTGTAAGTCACAGTTACTGAGAGGAAACGTTTTTTCCAACCATGCAGCTTCAAACAAACAGAAAAAAAAATCGAGGTGATACAATAAAGGAAGGACTCCATGATTACTTGAGGCCTCCAGCTCAGGAAGCATTTCTCAAGGTGTACAAAGTTTCCCCTTCCCTTAATATACATTTTTGTCTTCCTCTCCCCCTTCTTTTTTCTTCTTCTCCTTCCCGTCCTTAATTTATTATAATGACTTGTTTAATTGGGCCAAATTGGGAAAGATTTTTATATGCCTATGTGTTACTGCAAAATTCCAGTGAACTATGTGTTGATAATCAGGTTCATGATTATTCCTAGAAATGACACACAGTTAACTTGTAGGTCAAATGGATTTCACTGTACTTTCTTCCAACCATTCTTGTGGAGGTAGCCTTAGAGCTATACATAATAGAAGAAAACATGTTCTTTGTCTTCTCATATTTTGCAATCTGGTCTAGATTTGTATGATTACTGCCCATGTGTAATACTCCTTTTAAACATTAAAAAATATACATTGTTCCATTTGAAATAAAATTGCAAAGGGCATATAAATTTTTAAAAACAATTTTACCTTTTTCCATCCTGGAAAGGATAAATATTTGAAGGACTTAATCACTTTTTCTTGATTCACATTTTGTTTATAAATGTATAGTACTGGTAACTTTGTAACCTGATAATCTCTTGCTGACCATTGGTTTTGCTTGTGGACATTTGCTGACTTGGGACTTGGAGTTAAAATATCCGGACGGTCTCAGGCAAACTGGAACTAGATGATCTCCCTAGAACTGGAATAGATCAGCATCATCCCTTCTAGTTCTTCCATTTCATAGGTAAAATAACTGACTTGTCCAATTTTCAAGGCTATTGAGGAGAAAAGCCTGGGCTGGTCCCAATTTCTTCATTTGTTGTCAACTGCTTCATGAGTTCACTACGCTGAAGAGGTTAGCTAAAGACCTCTGGTATCTACTCTTCACAGTTTTTTCCCCTATCAAATGCTTGCATAATAAAGTTTATCCCACAGTGTTGTGGAATGAATAAAAAGTAAAATAAAAAAATCTTTACATGACTAAATGTAATAGAATTGGTATATAGTCAAAACGTTCCTTGTAAACCATGAATAAAATTTGCATGTAAATCTTACGTGTCCATTGGAAGGTTAAAAAGTACATACATATAACCAATGCAAAATCCAGGTCTCCTGAGCCTGGAAATTAAGTGTGTGGAAGAAATTTGGGCAAAAATGGGGGATTAGATCACCAAGTCAGATTCTAGAGGATGAGGAAAATACATGTTAGAGTTGTAAGAATCCCATGGGGTAAAACATACAACATCCTTTTCAAGTGGTTATCCAGCTTACTTTTCAATATATACGTTGTTAGACACATCATAAACCTCCAATGGAAAAATTGCATTTTCAGTTAATACATGGGGACCTTTCTTTGCTAAGCTGAATTTATGTATCTCCCTATACATTTCATCCACTGGCCCTTGAAATAAATGCTATTCTTTCATCTGTCTTCAGTCTGAGCTTTTGAATAACCTAAACCACTATATTGTAAACTTTTTCTCAATTTTTAGGTTTATTAATCTTAGATCCTAGTTCATAAAACACTTTAATTTTTTTCTCCCTTATCATATTCTTTGTTTTAATTCTCCATTAACACATTCTAACTGCGTAGAATACTTCTAAAATGTGGTACACATACCTTGTTTCAGATGTACTCTTGTCTTTATGGATATGATATTTTTTTGTAAAAACAAAAATCTAATAGAGTTTGTTTGTTTTTTGGAACCACCCACATGGTGATCTACTGAACTTATTTTGTATATCATTCTTTCAGTTCTCTAAAAAGGACCTCATCTTTTCTCTGCCTTCATTTTCTAAGGAATGTCTTGCTACATTAGAGAGGCTCTTCTAGTCTTGTGATGATGAGTCAGAGGGCAGGCAGAAATAAGAAATGTCAAAAAGTGGGGATAGGAGGTGCCCAAGAGTACAGAGGAAGAGAAGAACAAGTATAATAGTGTTGGGGGTGTGTGGCTGTGTGTTTTGGGCAGTGAAGGTTTGCTGTGAAAGTTATGGTGGGTGAGGACAAGTGAGTGGGAGAGGAAAAACAATATTAGATATTTCTGAGGAGTACTGTCTATAGAATTCAGGAAATACTATAAGTGTTTGAAGTTATAGTGAAATGAACATAGATGCTGTTTTTGTGACTGAAGCCGCCCTTGGACTGAAACAAGTGCATCAACTTAGGAGAATTACATATGTACTCAAGAGATGCATGTTTACCAAAGCTGTAAAGAGGTATCTGTGTTACACAGAATGATGGGTTTACTTGCCCAAAGTTAGATTGCCTCATCACACTCTCATAGCAACTCCATGTATGAGAGTAGGAGGCTTTGATAATTGAGAAACCATTTCCTATGAGTGATACCTGAGGTGTAAGTCTGACCCCATGCCTGAAAACTGGAGTCAGCCAGGAGAAAGCTAGGAGAACGTCTAATGGGGCCCTTTTCCCTTGTTTATGGGCTAGACTTCTAGTCTAGACTCAAAGGGAAGAGACATTTTCAGATTCTCCTGCAGGATTTTGAGAATCTTAAACCTAGGTCTTAAAAGATGAATAATGGAAGAGAAAATATCCCTAACAAATGAGACTATTTTAAGAAATAACTGAGGTTTGGAATCTTTTATCTCTGAAGACCATCACCTCTCTTTGTTCTTTGTTGTGTTTTCCAAAGCCACTGAAGTTGATAAGAATTCTAAGTTGTGGTTTATAAATCGAATAAACATCAAACATGTTACATATGAAATAGAGATAAAAGCTTAAAATATACCAGATTAAGCATAAATTAGCATAATGGGAAATGTTGTGGCCTTTATTAATCACTAGAGGGCATTTCTCTGAAAGGAGGAAGAACACTGGTTTTGCATCTTTATAAAGCTTTCTAAGAAGTAGGTTTAACTGTAAAGTACAGATTAAAGAAACAGAAGCTATGTCCGACCTCACCTTCCATTGCTGCTTAAGGCACTGACCCTTGGTTGACAGAGGTCACAATAGGAGGGAAAAATCACTGATGAAAAGATCAGGGGGTTTTGTTCTGAGTTGATGTTTGATTATTGCATGCCAAACTAATATTTAAGCTGAATATATCCAAGGAACATAGTGGGGCAGCTGGACTCTGTTCCTAAATTCCTATTTTACATCCATTGTTTTTGCAGAAGTCTTACGGAATAGAATTTTTGTTTTCTGTACCCTGTATTTGTTACACTGGTTGTTGACACAGTGAAAGATGACACTATTTGATCTAGTCTAAGTTACTTTTACATGGATATTGGAAAATAATGACATATGAAGTAATGGTGTATGTATGGAGTTGACTTTTTAAATGGAGAGAAATGGGAAATACTACTGAGAGGGACTGCATTTACACTTTTCTGTTTTTTTTTTTTAAGTTTGTTTATTTTTAAGAGAGAGAGAGTGCGAGCAGGGGAGGGCAGAGAGAGAGGAGGACACAGACCCGAAGGAGGCTCCAGCCTCTGAGCTGTCAGCACAGAGCCCGATGCAGGGCTCGAACTCACCGCAAGATCATGACCTGAGCTGAAGTCAGACGCTTAACTGACTGAGCCACCCAGGTGCCCCTGTCTGTTGTTTTATAAAGCAAGAGCTCATTCTCAGATCAGAAATGTGAGATTTTAATTTTCTGTTTATGAGCTTGAATAAATTAAAGTGAAAAAGAATTTTCTTCACTGGATTGAAGGAATTGAGTAACAAAGGCCTCAATGGTAAAGTTTCAAAAGGATTCAAAAAGTAATAGCATAGTTTTTTTGACAAAGGAACATAAAATTACAAAATATTTGTCTGCATTCATTCATGTGCTTAGACACTTACTCAGTGTCTACTAGGCTCCTTTTAAAAGCCAGACTTACTCAAACCTTTATTTTATAGAAGAGGAAACCAAATTACCAAGAAATCACATATTAGCATGCCAGAGTTATTAATCATTGATGGCTAAAACTGTGTCCATTATTAAATGCTCAATTAACAGTTACACAATTTTGAGTCAGGGTATTACCTTGGTTTCAGAGATGGAGAAACCAAAGTTCACAAGGTTATTGAATGGCCTAAAATGATACAGCTGCTAAAAAGTAAGGCTGTGATTAAATTTAGTATTTGACTCCATTAACTCATTATTTATTGTGAGTTTACTACATGTCAAGACCCACCACACACAGAGATGAAGAAAATACACTTCTTACTTTGAAGAAGCTAGTAGGAGATGGGGAGTAGTAAAAAAGTATTATCATCTAGTCTGACAAATCCTAAAACAGAGATACAAAATGCTATAGAGAATAAGGATGAACAACTACACCCAATCAGGAGGACAAAGGATTCCAGGGATGTAAGTCATGTCTACACCAAGAGCTGAACACAGGACAGGAGTTGTCTAGCCGGCATTTCAGTAGACATCCAGGACGTGGACTATATGTGGGTAGCTGTGAGGCACTGTCCAAACAGAGGGAACAGCGAGTGAGAAGAAAGTTCAATTAGAAGACAAGTACCAGACAAT
Organism: Herpailurus yagouaroundi; assembly: GCF_014898765.1. Taxonomy (NCBI): domain Eukaryota; kingdom Metazoa; phylum Chordata; class Mammalia; order Carnivora; family Felidae; genus Herpailurus; species Herpailurus yagouaroundi. The sequence goes on from NW_024423231.1 coordinate 6,239, forward strand.
ACAGGATAGCTGGAACAGAGTCGGAAGTGAGAAGTTTTAAAAGATGCACCTTGATTAGAATCGTTGAATCTTATGAAGGCCTTTAAGTCATGTTATAAAGTTTGTACTCTTGCCTAGTTTCAGTTGGTTAAAAATAAAAACATTCTAACTGTGTGGGGGTGTGATAAGATCAAAATATACTACTGAGATCTCTTGTGATACAGCTCTGAAAGTTGGAAAGTTGATCAAGCTAGACTAGGATTAAGCTATAGGAATCAGAAAAGTGATCCAAAAGAAAATTAGATTTTCAAAGGATTATCAGTGTAAGTATGATTTGACAAGAAAAGCCTAGGAGAAGGATCAAGGATAATAGTTGTATGGTTAGGAGAACAAAATACGTTCTCAAATGGTCCACCTCTCAATTCCATCCACATCCCCTCCTATTTGAAGCCACATCCACCTATCTAGAGACGACTGTAGAAGCAGCTTCCTATCGGGTTTCCTCATACTCTTGTTTTCCCAATTGCTCACTTTGTCCAGAGTGACCTTTCAAAACATCTGAACATACTAGTCCTTATTCATAATTCAATGTTTGCTTTTATTCTAATCACCAAAATCTTTGGAAGGCTTGCAAGGTTAAGCATGGTCTTTTTCAGATGAAATATGAATTATCCCTGCTTTCCCTCTCTCCCACTCAATGTTCTTTAATATGCTCGAACCTTCCTCAAGTTCCCAAAATAAGCCCTGTACATCCAACCTTAATCATGTACACTTGCACATTCCTCTGTGTGATGCTCTTCCTCCTCTTTTTTTTTTTTTTTTTTATGTCTCTAGGTAGTTCTTTGCTGCCTTGTCAGTATTTAAATTTCCCTTCTACAGGGAAATTCTCCCTGGCTTTCCTGCTGCTGGTTTTTGCCTGTCACTAGGCACAAACTCCCAGGCTACACAGGACTTTTATTCTTTTACCTCTACTACATGAGGATAGAGACTGTCCTTACTAATGCATAATAAGCACTGAATAAATGAAACACTTATTCAATAAATGAATTAATGGAGCTATTTCTTAAAACAGGAAAAACAGGAGTAGAAAAGGCTTTGAGGGGAAAAGAGGATTATGGGTTTTCTACTGGTTGGGTTTGAGTTGTCTGGACAGGCCAATGGCTGGGATCCAGAGCAATGGTTCTCAAACTTCCATGCTTATTGAAATTACCTGTAGGATTTATTAAAGTATAGATCACTTGGCATCACCCCAAAGTTTCTGATGCAGTGTATCTGGGGTGGGAGCTGATGATTTATATTTTTACTGAACTCTGAGGTGAGGCTAATGCTGCTGGTACAGGTACCAAACTTGGAGAGCCTATCTAGAAAACATAAGAGGTTGCATTTGAAGATGGAGAGATGGGGGTTATCTGTTCAAAGAGAATAACACAATCCTTTTTAAAAGATGAGGTCTCTTAGTTTCTTGATGGCAATGAGAAGGAGAGAAAGTTGGGAAATAACATGTGAAGGACAGAGGATCCTGTGTAAAAGAATTTGGCTGGCTTCAGGTTGCTGGAGGTACCTTAAATCCTTCAAATTTCCTGAGAGATGAGAGTTTCTTTGTTAGTCATGGTGGCCCTGATCATTGATGCTAATAATGTGACAATACAGTGGTGTTTGCAAACCAGATAACTCAGAATGGGGCCTGGCTTCGAGAGAAGACCAACCAAGTGATTAGAGGGTTGGGGTTTTGAGCTTCAAGATACTAGCCTGGCCTCTGGAAATTCAACCTATCGACCAAAGATTTAATTATACCTATGTACAAAAGCCCCAATAAGAATTCTGGATACCAAAGTACAGGTGAATTAATTTGGTTGGCAATACTCTGCATTGTGTACACATTGATCTGCCAGGAGGGTGACCTGTCCCGACTCCACAGAATTATAGGAGTTGTTCCAGGGAATTTTAAATCGTGATTGGGTAATGGAAATGCCCCCAACTTTTGAGCCACTGGTCAAAAGTATGGGTAGCCTAGAGATCTGGAACTTGTGACTGGTGTCTGAACCAAAGGCAATATGGACAACTGTGCCATTAACTTGGGAAGTTTGGTCAAACTTTGAGGAACTGGTGTCAGAAATCACTGCACAGGAATCAAGGTCAGTTCATGGTGTTATTTGGTAGTTGTGAAATTTTATGCTTTTAAACACACCTGGCTTTCTGGTAAGAAGTGAAATGTTAGGGGGTCGCCTGGGTGGCGCAGTCGGTTAAGCGTCCGACTTCAGCCAGGTCACGATCTTGCGGTCTGTGAGTTCGAGCCCCGCGTCGGGCTCTGGGCTGATGGCTCAGAGCCTGGAGCCTGTTTCCGATTCTGTGTCTCCCTCTCTCTCTGCCCCTCCCCCGTTCATGCTCTGTCTCTCTCTGTCCCAAAAATAAATAAACGTTGAAAAAAAAAATTAAAAAAAAAAAAAAAAGTGAAATGTTAGGACCTCAAGTGGTGTCACGCATTTCCACAACAGAAAAATTAATGGATGATACACATTGAAAGACCTAGGCCCTTTAATTTGCTCAACATCTTTGAGTAGAAGTTTAAGATTTTTCCTAATATGGGGAAAGTGTTTATAATAATCTGAATGATTAAGCTATGAAATCTGAGGGAAAAATTATTTGGATTATCCTCAAAATAGTTCCTGAAACAATAAAAAAGGCAAATTTTTATGAGTTATTCTCTAACCAGTCATCTCTTTCCTATATTTAGTCTTCTTACTCAAAAATTGAGTCTTTTTAGTAACAATCTGAAACATTGGGTATCACTGATGAAGAATATATTCATCAGGACCCATAGTTTAGCAATTGCAAGGCAGTATGGCCTTGCTCAAGTTTCTTAATACTTCGTAAGACAATACTGACAATACATGATAATTTTTAAATGATACATAACTTCATTATCAACTTAATTCTCTTAGAAGTAGAATTAACTACAAAATAGATGTACACATTTAGTCATTTAGTAATATTGTCTGATTGCCCCTGGTAAATTTGTGACAATTTACACTATTCTCTTTTTTTGAATAAATGGTATCCTTACCAATGCTAAGATTTTCATTTGTGTACATACATATACATATATGTCAACTAATTTAATACATTGAAAATGACACCTCACACTCTTGAATTATTTGGGTTAAAATGTATTTCCCTGGTGCTTTATAGTTGCCTTTTCATGTTCCTTGACTAGCTTACCTGTTGGATCAGAGTAACATAGGAAAATTGACATTTAAAAAAAAACAAGCTTTGGGGTGGCTGGATGGCTCAGTCGGTTGAGTGTCCAACTTCAGCTCAGGTCATGAACTTGCAGTTTGTGAGTTCGAGCCCCGCATCGGGCTCCGTGCTGACAGCTCAGAGCCTGGAGCCTGCTTTGGATTCTGTGTCTCCCTCTCTCTGCCCTTTCCCTGCTCATGCTCTGTCTCTGTCTCTCAAAAATGAATAAATGTTAGGGGCGCCTGGGTGGCGCAGTCGGTTAAGCGTCCGACTTCAGCCAGGTCACGATCTCGCGGTCCGTGAGTTCGAGCCCCGCGTCGGGCTCTGGGCTGATGGCTCAGAGCCTGGAGCCTGTTTCTGATTCTGTGTCTCCCTCTCTCTCTGCCCCTCCCCCGTTCATGCTCTGTCTCTCTCTGA